>NC_084562.2:39685754-39758254 GCF_033978685.3 Nerophis lumbriciformis
TTTTTAGTACCCCTAATACTCACCTACATTGAATTGGTTTTAGCATATTTTATGCACAAAATATATCAAGGTGGCATCCACTTCATGACATTTTTGTTGTTGTATAACTATTGCCTGGCAGCTGATTGCAATGTTTTCATGCTTTATTGTATATATCATGAAACACAAAAGTCATGCTGCACTGTCCCCCCCCTAAATCCAAGGTACGTACCGGACTGTGATTAAGGCGTGCCGTTATACATCTAGTTTCTTGTATAAATTATATTTGCACTTGGATGGCTAATATCTATTTCACAAATATAAGTACATGTACAGTACAGGAATTTGAACATTCTTAGTAATGCAAGTTTAACCACTGGAATGGATTAAGCTAACCCTCTCTTTTATGGGAAAAATAAATGCAATATCAGAACACAAACCCAAACAGCCTCCTGGAATGGATTCCGTTCTACCGCATTGGTTTCACAAGACCATGAGTCTTGTCTTTATCATTGAGCTAGTATACAGTAGAAAGGATCTCTGCATCCACTTTCACATACTGTATGCATGTGGCATAATGATTGAGAATGTGGAGCGCAAGTGCTGACAATATACACCAAGATGGTTTAACGGTGAACAACTCTTGCCTCTCTACTGTGTGTATTTGTTGTCGAAGCCACTATTGCACTGCTTACTTCCGAGTCCCTCCAGCTTTTGTCGCAGCAACGGCCGTCCTCCCGCTGTTTCTAATCAAAACGACGCAAGTCAGCAGTATGCTGTCCATCTTTTTCGCCAATCCACCCGCCCATTCTTCACCCTTCCCATCCTTATGCTCTCTACTTCTCCTTCCTACCCACACACTCATTCACTATTCATATTTTAGAGGACATTTGTGAGCATGGAAACGAGCGAGTGCATCTGCATCATTTTTGATAGAGGAAACCTACATTTTCTTCTCTAGTCTTCCCAGTCCCCTTCCTCTTTCTTATCTAACTAAACCTGATTTTGGTTTTGGTTTACCACTGCTCATCTTTTTTTAGATTAAAAGCCATGTGCCACTCACTCCTACTCTCCCTCTGCCTCTTTCTCCATCTTTTTCTCCCACAGCCACCTACTCAATCCTTTTCACCTCCTTCCTCTCCAGTTCCTCGTGTTTCAGCTGATGTATCAGTGTTTGTGTGTGCCTGTTTTTGTATATGGATGCTTGCCCTCGCTGGGGTACAAAGTGACTTGCCAAACTGTCTGCGGTTGACAACCACAAACGATGTGCAACTATATGTATCTGGTTTTGGGCTGCAACTAACAACTATTTTGATAGTCGACTAGTCATCGACAATTTCAGGCGATTAGTCAGCTTATGAATCGTGGCTCGGCTTATAATTTCAGTTTGAGATATTTTGTGCTAACAATAAAGATGATTATTTCATTTCGAATATTTATTTATACCATTACTGTACTGCTCATTGGCTACTACAAAAATAATAACTCTAGGGTTGGGAGATATGACCTAAAATCTACACTATATTGCCAAAAGTATTTGGCCACCCATCGAAATGATCAGAATCAGGTGTCTTAATCACTTGGCCCAGCCCCAGGTGTATAAAATCAAGCACTTAGGCATGGAGACTGTTGCTACAAACATTTGTGAAAGAATGGGCCGCTCTCAGGAGCTCAGTGATTTCCAGCGTGGAACTGTCATAGGATGCCACCTGTGCAAAAAATCCAGTCGTGAAATTTCCTCGCTCCTTAATATTCCAAAGTCAACTGTCAGCTTTATTACAAGAAAATGGAAGAGTTTGGGAACAACAGCAACTCAGCCATGAAGTGGCAGGCCATGTAAACTGACAGAGAGGGGTCAGCAGATGCTGAAGCGCATAGTGCAAAGAGGTCGCCGACAGTCATTTGCTACAGAGCTCTAAACTTCATGTGACCTTCCAATTAGCCCACGTACAGTACGCAGAGAGCTTCATGGAATGGGTTTCCATGGCCGAGCAGCTGCATCTAAGCCATACATCACCAAGTCCAATACAAAGCGTCGGATGCAGTGGTGTAAAGCACGTCGCCACTGGACTCTAGAGCAGTGGAGACGCGTTCTCTGGAGTGAGGAATCACGCTTTTCCATCTGGCAATCTGATGGACGAGTCTGGATTTGGAGTTTGCCAGCAGAACGGTACATTTCGGACTGCATTGTGCCGAGTGTGAAACTTGGTGGAGGAGGAATTATGGTGCGGGTTTGTTTTTCAGGAGTTGGGCTTGGCCCCTTAGTTCCAGTGAAAGGAACTTTGAATGCTCCAGGATACCAAAACAATTTGGACAATTCCATGCTCCCAACCTTGTGGGAACAGTTTGGAGTGGGCCCCTTCCTCTTCCTCTTCCAACTGTCATCCACAAAGACATGGATGACAGAGTCTGGTGTTGATGAACTTGACTGGCCTGCACAGAGTCCTGACCTGAACCCGAAAGAACACCTTTGGGATGGATTATAACAGAGACTGAGAGTCAGGCCTTCTCGACCAACATCAGTGTGTGACCTCACCAATTCGCTTTTGGAAGAATGGTCGAAAAGTCCTATAAACACACTCCGCAACTTTGTGGACAGCCTTCCCAGAAGAGTTGAAGCTGTAATAGCTGCAAAAGGTGGACCAACATCATATTGAACCCTACGGGTTAGGAATGGGATGGCAATTCAAGTTCATATGTGAGTCAAGGCAGGTGGCCAAATACTTTTGGCAATATAGTATATATCGCAATATATATTTAAGCCTTTTGCAATAATGATATATTTCACGATAAATAGTAATAATGATAACCACAGTAAAATTCCCGACGGTTAGTATTACAGTTTTAAATTTTCATCATCGAAAAACTACATGAAAAAAAGAGCCATTAACGTCTTCCTGTATTAAGAAGTGACATTTCACAAATCTAAACTTATGTAAACACATTACTGTCTGAGCAACTAAGCTATTTAATTGTGCACATTGAACACGCACACTGTGCTCTCTTCGAACAGGGTGATCGTTCTATTACTGGTTACGTCCGTTTTTCTTCTTCACGGTTTAATTCCAATGATGGTCAACCAGCTTGAGTGTAGCATTAAAACAAGTGAGATTATGTAGAGTTTGATTCGAAAATGCCGTACTGCTGTTCTGTTCTTGGGTGTTTCAATGGTTCCAATAGAGAGATAGGAAAGTGATTTCATAGAGTCCCACAAGAAGTGGTTCATAAAGGTAATAAAGTCAGGGGGAAAAACGAAAGTGCGTCAAAGCAAACGGCTCTTAAAAATATCACTTTCATCATCCTGTGTAATACAGTCGGACCACACCTGTGTTTGCCACAGTCACTTTGTAAAATGTTTGATTGAATCTGTTTGAGAAACTTTCTGTGATGCAATGACGTTTATTTTCTACTATATAGCTGGTGTTTGGGAGCAGAACTAAACCTAAAGAAAGCACAAGAGATTGCATTAGTTTGTGATCTTTTGTGGTTGCAATGCCTAAATATAACTACAAAGACCTAGTTGTGCAAATAAACTAACGCCATGTTAAGTCCTAGAGACAACTATCGTGATTGATGGTGTAAACCACCGAATTTTCATTGTCAATTTTCATAACAGAAACTAAAAGCTTAGTTGTTGTTGTGCAGGAAAGCCAAGTGTTTTATTCGACACGGATGGATGAATTGTAGATGACACAAACATTTGTAGCAGGAAACCAACAGCCCACAAACGTATCCTTTTTCTCTTTAGCTTTACGATTACAGCAGCATGACACTCGTTATGTCAATCAAATACGTTACTTACCAATGCACAAATAAGTCCAACATCGTCTTTCACGGATCAATGCTTGATTTGTGGACCCCTCAGATGTGAAAGACATTATGTGCCTCTAATCTTTTCTTTTTTAAATCCTTGTGTCGAAGGAAGTGAGGTCAAGGCAAGCAGTAAAGTCTTGGCGATAATGAATGGTTTACAGCTTTCAAAAATTTTTTTTCTTATGAGCGTATAAATTCACTCTATTCCATCTAAAATATTGTTTTATGATTGCCTATATATTTGGCTCTAAACCTTTCAAAATACGCTCAAATCTGCATTAATGCAGGTAAACAAAGAGTATCCTAATGGTAATCTGGACCATCGCCTGAAGCCCAGGAGTGCCTCTCGGTCACATGTTTGCAACCCAGCAATACTCAGAGGAAGTTGTTTTTACGATGCGTTCAAGGACTACTGTACAGAGTAGGACACATCAACCCCTGCCAGAAATAATAATAGATTTTATCTGTTACGCACTTATCAATGAAATACATTTAAACGTTTTCCCCTAAAGCCCACCTGTGTCCTGGGACTTATTTCCTGAGTTTGTAAACAATAGGAAAAACGACAAGATGTTCTGATAATAAAAAATATTGATCTAATTACTAGTATCGACCATATACTGATACCAGATATCGTTACTGTCGATTTGTGTATCGATCCGCCTACCTCAGTTAACATTTAAGAGCTTTAGCTTAGCAGTTAGAATATCCTACTGTATGTAGTGTAGAATATTTAACTATTCCTCCAGTGATACTTTGAAATGTAGTTTGTTTGCCGCCATGGAGGGGAGGACTGCAGACTTAAAAGTGTCTTAGAAGGTCTCCGCTAGCGAGAATCTGAATTGAGGATGCCTTTGTTTTCTTGTCATGTCAAATTTGCGGGGAATCAGCTAGAATGTGCCATCAACATGCATTATCGCGATATATCGATAGTATTAAAAACTGTACTGCCAGCTGAATTTGTATCATTGATATCGTATACCATCCCTACCACGCAACACTACAGTAAAAAAATACTAAATCCATCTCGCTTACTCAATAATAAAATAACATTTAATTATGAAAATAATGTGTTTAGAAAGCTGCACACAGGTATATAGATAACTTTAAGTTGGCGGACTTTGGCTAAAATGAACATTAAAGCTATTTTTAACACAACTCCATCCCTCTGTTAGCAAGCTGGGTAACAAGCGGACTATTTTACCAAGGAGAGTCGGACACCGCATCCTTAAGCTGTCTGACATGCCCCAGCATCATAGACGTACTGCCAGGAAAAGCAAATTGAGCATGTTTTATTCATGTCTTTGACATGTTTAATTTTCACTTGCCATGTAGCATTGTTTTTTTCTTCCTGCTGCTCAGAATTCATGGGTCACGCTGAAACATGCATGTTTGTTGGCGATGCTGTGATTGACTGTTATCAACAAATACATTTGTCGGCGATAAATTGTATTATTGAATTTTGATGACAACGTCGACAAATTGTTGGACGACAAATCTGGTTAAATAGTAAGAAAAAAAGGGCTATGGGATGTCAGCATTTTCTGCATTCAGTTAAATGCCTCCAGAAATCACGTATCAAATTACACAGGCCTCTATATGTGCTGAGGTCACACAGATCGCCTACAAGGATCGCACAAATCGTAGAACAGAGCAGTGATTCCAAACCATTGTGCTGTGAGAGACTATCCGGTGTGCCACATGACATTCACTTGGCAGTTTTTAAAAATGATTTTTTTACAACCAATAATGTCGTTATGTTCATTTATCTGAGCCAGTGACATTTTGTGACAGGCAGAACAATTAAATACTCTTCCACAATGGCAGAAGGTACCCAATCAAGCCAACTGTTACCAGTCATACATTTTTGTGTGTTTTGATATTTTTCAAATACAAAATATGTGCACATTGAAGCCTACTCGTGAAACTGGCAAAACCTTTAACAGACAGGTAGACAAACATCCCTGGTAGCCTCATGTCTACAAAAGGGATTGTCACAACCTTGATCAGAAGAAGGCTAAGCTAAAGTAGTTGGAGTCATTCAACAAGGTAATGCAGCATAATCTATGTGGGTGGCAATAAATATTCCCTCTAGTTTTACTGTCACAAATACAACACTATTTATCATCTATGACTTACTGAAAAACTTAATCTAGCCTTCATTCTCTATGAATAAACAACTGACACAATTCAAAAAGTCCCACACGTAACGTATCTCATCGAGCAAGTAACCACAATCAACAGGTATTGTATATTTTCACCTTTATAAAGTAATGATTCCTGCAGGGTTGTTGTGATTATCTGTTGTGTACCAATAAAATGACAAGTGGTACTAGGGAATAGACTACAGATTGTCATAGTAAATGAGTAATCACTTAGAATTAATCGGTTCGGTGGAAGTGATTGAATCTTGAATCAACTGAGACAAAACAAAGCGCACTACTTGGCTGACACCATTTTCTTTGGTCTAAAACAAACACCATGGCACAGCTATGGAAAGTTGTGCTACATCTGCAAACTGGTGGCCAACATAAGTCTGATCATATTCAAATTGATATTTGACTTTCCCAACTAATCAAAGGGAATTTAGTAGAACGTACCAAGGGCACCTTTTGGCACAGACCGAATCCCGGCGGTCCTACCGGGCAGCGAGTTACGTAAAAGCCAACAGTTCCATGTTACGGTACCTGGGTTGCGTGTGACGTCACACTCCGTTGCCTACTCTTCGCACTTCAGCATTTGGCGATCTCTCTAGCAGCACTGAGAGCGGACTTAGCCAAACTACCTCTGGTAAAGTTTCAATTTTCAATGCCAACAAAGAAATTGACTGAAAAAACCCTAACATAAGAAAAATGTGGCTCCACTTTTCCAAAAATCCACAGGCTTGATGGTAATATACATTGGCTTTGTTATTGGCATGCTACTGATTAGCATTAGCAATTTTACAAGCCGATTGCAGCCCCTCCAACATTTGTAAATTAAAACTACAATTAAGATGCAACTTGCAATCAAACTGCTGGAGCGCAATAATAAGTACAATACCTAAAGTATTAACACTTTTTGGCGCAACAAAAAAAACACACCATAAATTATACACTACTGCCATCTAATGTTTTGGACTTGCAACTGTAATTGCAACTTCATGTCATACTGGCAAATGATAAATATATAACAACTGGACAGTGGTTATCATAATCAGCACATATTTAAATGTTGCATCCATCCATCCATTTTCTACCGCTTGTCCCTTTTGGGGTCGCGGGGGTGCTGGAGCCTATCTCAGCTGCATTCGGGCGTAAGGCGGGGTACACCCTGGACAAGTCGCCACCTCATCACAGGGCCAACACAGATAGACGGACAACATTCACAATCACATTCACACACTAGGGCCAATTTGGTTTTTGGGGGTGGGAGGAAGCCGGAGTACCCGGAGGGAACCCACGCAGTCACGGGGAGAACATGCAAACTCCACACAGAAAGATCCCGAGCGCAGGATCACAATAAATAAAATGTTTTTTTTATGAAAGACAATTAATATTTATTAACACAAACAAAAGTACCAACAATGAGTACCATTGGCTACAGCTATTGCTTCCCAGGTAGTGGGAATTTGTTACCGTATCTGCTCAAATGTGAATAGCACCCATCTCTACTTTGTACACAGATATTACATTTCAGTGTCACAAGTTGTGAATCCAAACTCACTGGTCTGTACTGTAGCACTTTTTATGATTGTACCCACTAAACATAGGCTTATTAGCTAATTACTTTGATTGATTGATTGTTTGGGAAAATTAACTGAGGAAATAAACACTAGGAATGTGCCAATCAATCAACCACTTATCTGTATTGGCCAATTTTCATAAAACGTATGTGATCACCATTTCTGATTAATGCCGATCACAAACACCAAGCTAATTCATCACCTCCATTACAACAAATAAACTGCATTTCTTAGTACCTTAAGCGTCAAGTTTAAGTATTGTTATCATTGGAGGACAAAGCTAAACATGTTACACATTGAGCAAGCCAGGAGCAGGCATGCTAATAGTTAAGCTAACCGCTAAGCTAGTTTGAAACAATACAAAGATAAGTGCTAAGTAAAGTTTAAGAAGGGTAGATGGACCCATGTTACAGCAGGAAGTAAGCATTTATTAGGAGGAAATTAATAGGTAGTATAATAGGAGTTAGAGGACAATATAACAACAAGTGTGTCAGCATTGTCACAATTAGTACATTACATGCATTAATTGGCTGTGTCGATACCAAGACTGGTATTATTATATGATCGATACTAGAGGGATTAGATTGATATTTTTTTGTCAAAATATATATTTTGTTGGGTTTTTTTATGTTTACAAAATTAGGAAATAATTCCACGGACACGGACACCGGAGTACTTTGACTGCGAAAACATAAATAATTGTATGAGTAATAGATAGAATTATAGTCTTTGTTAAGATATTGTGTACTATTGACTTTGTTTTGCTCAAAAAAGAAAATAAGGCACAATGTAAAATACTGTGTTGATAAGTGGTACACTGTCAATAGCACTCACCATAAAAACCTTTGAAAAAAGTGTAGTTAGAACATGTGTTCAGTATCAGTATCGACCGTTCTCACTCATAGCTGATCGGCATTCTGATAAAACATCCCTAATAGAAAACACTCATGTTGGTCTTAGTTGCTTCAAGATGTCTTTCACCAATAATCAATTTCATACAAATTACTCAAATATTCAATCATGTATTTATTTATTATTATGCCCATTCCTGGTAACAACCAGACCAGGTGCAGATGGCTGATTGGTCGACAAAGAATTGACAATTTGTGGGCACGGTCATGTTTTAAAAAATAAAAAATAAAAAAATAAAAAAGAGATTTTAGGTTGTATTTCCACTTGCTACTGACTGCATGAATCAGGGGGGGCTTTGAAAAATCTATTGAGCTGAAATGCAACCAAATTCCCTCATCTGTCGTTTTCGGAATTTAAGACGCTGGCAAAGAGACAAAAACAACAAAAAGTCAAACAGAGAGGATATTTGCGTCAGGGCAACCAAAAAAAGAGGTAGTGAAGATGTGAAATATGCACTTTTTCAAAACAGAGACATTCTACTAGTGCGGTCACCCTGGAGACAGCCAGTTTCTGCGAGGGTTAAAAACCTTGAAGGGGGTCTTGCATTAAACAAGACAGCATGCTTCATGTACCAAACACTATTTAAATAACAAAAATGCAAACTAGCCACACTTTGCTGCTGCACCTTTTGTGTGTATTGGAAAAGGTCAACCATTAATTATTGACATCACGGTTTATATCAACCATATTTGCACACATGCTATGTGAAATACATATAGGAAGGGTATTTGTTGGGTTTTAAATTATTAGATGTGTTACAATCATCCACTAATACATTTCATAATTTTTAATGTCTTACTCTTGCCATCTCCAGCTATAAATTGAATGTCAAAGTTGACCAACTTCTCTGTTTATGGCCACAACCTTCTACCATACAAGTGAGAGACATGATTTACAATCTAGAATTAACTTTTACCTAATCAGTGGCGATGCAGCATCTTACTGGCTCAGTATGTCAATAGCTGCATAAGTTGGTTAGTGCTCTGTGATCTCGGCACCACAAAAAGTAGTTCCTCTGCGTTAGCACTTATAAACAATATTGCTAATACTTGGGTAATATTCAGGTCACGACATGTAAATGGAGTATTGTTGTCGGTTTTTGGATGGTTTTTAGAGGGCTTTATGTGCGCAATAGATTACTTTCGTGAGCTGCATTTTTAACTGTTTATTGTGATTTTAGAATTGTGTTCACATTAAGTGTTTTCCATGGTTGTGTTGGAATGTCCTTTCCTTTCTGCCTTGCTGGGGGGGGATTATAATCAGAGAACGATAAAATATATTTCCTCCTGGTCCATATCGCCAATAATTATTGATATCAATGCGGCGCCATTGGGAGAGTGGCCGTGCCAGCAACCTGAGAATTCCTGGTTTGAACCCCACCTTCTACCAACATACTCACGACCGTTGTGTCCTTGCTCCTGATGGGTCGTGGTTAGTGCCTTGCATGGCAGCTCCCGCCATCAGTGTGTGAATGGGTGTGTGAATGGGTGAACGTGGAAAAAGTGTCAAAGCGTTTTGAATACCTTGAAGGTAAAAAAGCGCTATACAAATATAACCCATTTACCATTTCCAAGCTTAAATAAGAATAACAGACCAAATAAATGTTACACAGACCACATAACTCCCTGGCATTAAACCTGCAGAAGATTGTTCTTCTCAGGTTTCACTATGTTTAAATTTTCACACTATTTTGTTTCACTTTATTCAGCATTTCTCACACATTCTTTATTTTTGCACCTTCATTTTAAGAGGTTATTGTTAAATATTTTAGAATTGTGTTTACATTGATTAAGTGTTTTCCATAGTTGTGTCGCAATGTCCTTTCCTTTTGTACCTTGCTGGTGGGGGATTATAATCAGAGAACAGTTATATATATTTCCTCCTGGTCCATATCGCCAATAATTATTGATATCAACGTGGCGCTGTTGGGAGAGTGGCCGTGCCAGCAACCTGAGGGTTCCTGGTTCAATCCCAAACTTCTACCAACCTAGTCACGACCATTGTGTCCTTGAGTTAAAAGTTAAAGTACCAATGATTGTCACACACACTAGGTGTGGTGAAATTTGTCCTCTGCATTTGACCCATCCCCTTGTTCACCCCGTGGGAGGTGCGGGGAGCAGTGGGCAGCAGCGGTGTGGTGCCGCGCCGGGAATCATTTTGGTGATTTAACCCCCAATTCCAACCCTTGATGCTGAGTGCCAAGCAGGGAGGAAATGGGTCCCATTTGTATAGTATTTGGTATGACTCGGCCAAGGTTTTTGAACTCACAACCTACCGTTCTCAGGGCGGACACTCTAACCACTAGGCCACTGAGTAGGTCCACTAGGCCACTTGAGCAAGACACTTCATCCTTGCTCCTGATGGGTCGTGGTTAGCGCCTTGCATGGCAGCTCCCGCCATCAGTGTGTGAATGGGTGTGTGAATGGGTGAACGTGGAAAAAGTGTCAAAGCGTTTTGAATACCTTGAAGGTTGAAAAGCGCTATACAAGTATAACCCATTTACCATTTCCAAGCTTAAATAAGAATAACAGACCAAATAAATGTTACACAGACCACATAACTTCCTTGCATTAAACCTGCAGAAGATTGTTCTTCTCGAGTTTCACTATGTTTACATTTTCACACTATTTTGTTTCACTTTATTAGGCATTTCTCACAAATTCTTTATTTTTGCACCTTCATTTTAAGATCCATCCATTTTCTAACGCTTAATCCCTTCGGGGGCGCGGGGGGCGCTGGAGCCTATCTCAGCTACAATCGAGCGGAAGGCGGGGTACACCCTGGACAAGTCGCCACCTCATCACAGGGCCAACACAGAGACAGACAACATTCACACTCACATTCACACACTAGGGCCAATTTAGTGTTGCTAATCAACCTATCCCCAGGTGCTTGTTTTAGGAGGTGGGAGGAAGCCAGGGTAACCGGAGGGAACCCACGCAGTCACGGGGAGAACATGCAAACTCCACACAGAAAGATCCAGAGTCCGGGATTGAACCCAGGACTGCTCAGGACCTTCGTATTGTGAGGCAGACGTACTAACCCCTCTTCCACCGTGTTGCCCTCATTTTAAGATGTTATTGTTAAATATTTTTGAATTGTGTTTACATTGATTCATTAAGTGTTTTCCATGGTTGTGTTGAAATGTCATTTCCTTTTCTGCCTTGCTGGTGGGGGATTATAATCAGAGGACAGTTATATATATTTCCTCCTGGTCCATATCGCCAATAATTATAGATACCACCCATATTGGAAAAAAAAAACTTTTATGGTGATACAGTTTTCAGCCATATTGCCCAGCCCAAGTGTAAAGTTAACGCACCCAATGCGTGCAGCATGTGTGCATGGGAATAAAACCAACAAGTATAAGTACAGGCAGTCGTGTTTGCATTTATTAAAGAGAGCAACCGCTTAGGGTGTCATTCTGCAGGCCTTGCTAGGTGGGATGTGGCCTACAAACGTGTCCAACGACAACAATCATCAAATCAAGTCCGACTGAACGTGCCAATTCACCAACAAAAAGAAGCTTCATCCATCATTCTCACCTGTGTTTTGACGCTGCCTGGACGTGAACCACTGCATCGGTTCCTCCTCCTCGCCCATAGTCGATGCCCTCCGACTGGAGAACCGCCTCGTCAGCCTCGTCCTCCGACCCAAAAGAGATGCGGTGACAAGTCCGTGAACGCCTCGCCGTTAACCGACCAGCTGAGGAATGAATGGACTAATCAAACGACACGAGCGCGCGCGTGGGTCCGCGTCTCCCGACCCGTTCGAGAGCAACACGTCTTCCGCTGTGGCCGCTTCTATCCACGGAGCCGTGTCCACGTTGAATCCAGTGGCGTGTGTGCGTGCGCCGCCGGCCGCCGGGCGACTCCCGAATCCCCAGCAAGGAAAACACGGGCAGCATTCCACGAGAACCGGGCCCATCCCCCGGTACACAGCGACTCGGAATTACGTACCAAGACAGAAGCGATTCCCCTTCCGCGTTCCGCTGCGCAAATCACGTACCGCCTTTTGATTGCGCATACCCCACACTCGCTTCTTTTTTTCTTTTTTTTTATAAACGGAAGTCACGTTTATTGCGGCGTAAGGGCGCCACTGGTGGTTTGTGAATATGAGGGGTGGGAGGATCGATACAAATAGCGACTGTATTGATACCGATGGCAGTATTGGATCGATACTAACACAATACGATCGATATTTTTCACTTCTCTTCTATGTGTGTACAGCTCCACTAATGGACATTGGAGTGTTACTTTCAAAGGCAACATTAAAGTATTGCTAGAAACATAATTTTATATGGGACTTTATTGTATTATATGTATATGTTCCAAAAAGAAAAAAAGCCAGAATTAAAGATATTACAAGTCAAAGTGATGAAGCTTAGTGTTACGCTCATGACTTGGTGTAACTAAACATTAAAGTTAAAGTTAAAGTACCAATGATTGTCACACACACACTAGGTTTGGCGAAATGATTACCCTATAACAGTGGTTCTTAACCTTGTTGGAGGTACTGAACCCCACCAGTTTCAAATGCGCGTTCACCGAACCCTTCTTTAGTGAAAAATATTATGTATATATTTTTTTAATTCAAGACAAAGTTATATGTTTTTTTACTGGTGCACAAAATGAACTGTGCATGAACATCACCTTGTTCCAAGGACAAAACCAACACAGTGCATAAACTCACAACAAATTACTGTCAGGTTCAAACACCGAACTATCTATTACACAAGACAAGAAGAAGGAATCAAGCCGAGACAGAGTTGAATTTTACTATGGTTTACTATGGTTTACTATGGTACTATGGTTTACTATGGTACTATGGTTTACTATGGTTTACTATGGTACTATGGTTTACTATGGTTTACTATGGTTCAAACACCGAACTATCTTTTACACAAGACAAGAAGAAGGAATCAAGCAGAGACAGAGTTGAATTTTACTCATGAGGAGAGACGTATTGGGCTGCACACTCAGTTACAGTTTCACCCTACGCTCGAAGGTACAGTCCCACGTGCACCTCTATTTATTCGGGAGGTCCCTAGTTAAAGGGGAACATTATCACCAGACCTATGTAAGCGTCAATATATACCTTGATGTTGCAGAAAAAAGACCATATATTTTTTTAACCGATTTCCGAACTCTAAATGGGTGAATTTTGGCGAATTAAACGCCTTTCTAATATTCGCTCTCGGAGCGATGACGTCACGTTGTGACGTCACATCAGTCAACTGACTGTTTTCCGTACCTTGGAGACATCATGCCTCGTCGATGTGTTGTCGGAGGGTGTAACAACACGAACAGGGACGGATTCAAGCTGCACCAGTGGCCCAAAGATGCGAAAGTGGCAAGAAATTGGACGTTTGTTCCGCACACTTTACCGACGAAAGCTATGCTACGACAGAGATGGCAAGAATGTGTGGATATCCTGCGACAAACAAAGCAGATGCATTTCCAACGATAACGTCAAAGAAATCTGCCGCCAGACCCCCATTAAATCTGCCGGAGTGTGTGAGCTATTCAGGGACAAAGGTCCTCGGTAGCACGGCAAGCAATGGCGGCAGTTTGTTCCCGCAGACGAGCGAGCTAAACCCCCTGGATGTCTTATCAAGAGAAGAACATCGACCCTAGCTTCCCTGGCCTGCTGACATCAACTCCAAAACGGGACAGATCAGCTTTCAGGAAAAGAGCACGGATGAGGGTATGTCTACAGAATATATTAATTGATGAAAATTGGGCTGTCTGCACTCTCAAAGTGCATGTTGTTGCCATTTCATATGCTGTAAACCTAGTTCATAGTTGTTAGTTTCCTTTAATGCCAAACAAACACATACCAATCGTTGGTTAGAAGGCGATCGCCGAATTCGACCTCGCTTTCTCCCGTGTCGCTGGCTGTTGTGTCGTTTTCGTCGGTTTCGCTTGCATACGGTTCAAACCGATATGGCTCAATAGCTTCAGTTTCTTCTTCAATTTCGTTTTCGCTACCTGCCTCCACACTACAACCATCCGTTTCAATACATTCGTAATCTGTTGAATCGCTTAAGCCGCTGAAATCCGAGTCTGAATCCGAGCTAATGTCCCTATAGCTTGCTGTTCTTTCCGCCATGCTTGTTTGTGTTGGCTTCACTATGTGACGTCACAGGAAAATGGACGGGTGTTTATAACGATGGTTAAAATCAGGCACTTTGAAGCTTTTTTTAGGGATTTTGCGTGATGGGTAAAATTTTGAAAAAAACTTCGAAAAATATAAAAAGCCACTGGGAACTGATTTTTAATGGTTTTAACCATTCTGAAATTGTGATATTGTTCCCCTTTAACATCACTGAGACTGCTTCTGAAGGGAGGGGGAATGCAAGCAGCCCCAGTAGACACAACACATGATTATTCAGAACGGAAATGTGCTGACACTCGTGATTTCGCCCTGTCTCTGTTTCTTCTGTGTTGAGGTACTTGATGTCCATCCTTGGCAGCAGGCAGGGTCTGGAAACAAACTGCTGACATGAGACAACTCACAAAGCAAGATTACAAGTTGTGCTTTTGCACAGAAAGAAAAGTACAACTTCAGCACAATTGATAACAACTATAGCAATGGCCTTTAAGCATAAGAGTTGCGTGATAACTTAAGTTTTTATTTACACGATGAGTCGGGGTGTGTCTTGACCTTCGTCCAACCCCTGAGACCGACTCACCGAACCCCTAGGGTTCGGTCGAACCCAGGTTAAGAACCACTGCCCTATAAAATGAAGGCAATTGCATTTTATTGATATTTGAAATGTATTCAATGTTTATAAATGAATATTTAAATATACTAAATGTAAAAAAGGGAATCAATATTCAAAATAAGATCATTAAATGAAATCTAGTTTGGTTACGCCATCATGAGCGCAACACAAGGTTGTAAAAGTTTCAACTACAATTCTAAATAAGATGTCAAAAGCCAACTGAAATCAAATACACACAGCTTAAAGATTGATCAATACCTATTTGAATTTAGTAATACATAAATATGATGATTTATCAAAATATATAAGAGATATACCTGAACAGAACGCTCATGATGGTTACACCAAAAAGTAACGCTATGAATTGTGTTTTTCCAAGTTTTTTGGGCATTTTTATGCTATTTCCAAGCATCTCCTTTTTATTATCGTTGATTTTAAATGGTCAAACTAATGCATATTATATATGCATGCCCTAGTAAACAAAAAAAAGTCATATTTATTTTGATTGTTACATTTTGAAGTACATTTGTACAGGTGGGTGCGAATGTACCCATTACCAGAGGTGTACACATGTCTATTTGTTACAAATGCTGTTTTTTTTTTTTTAACTGTAGTCTCGTTCATAATGTCGATATTGTTCCATGTTGTTGACAAACACAGGGAATACGTTTGGGGCTTAAAGGGGAAAAATGATTTAGATGAGAGCCAGTATTGCTTTTGTCTATTTGTTTTTTCACAATTGGCTCTTTTAAACAAAAAAATATGTAATAAATAGAAGTAATATCATTATTTTTGTATTTTTACATTGATCTAATTGTTGAATGTTTGTACAGTACTTTTTTTGTGTGTATTTTGTAATCTATATTTGTATTAATTATTTTCCAAAAATAACATAATAACATACAACAAACATAGGAAAAACAAAACACACAAGACAAAGCAAATACAACCAAACAAAACAAAACAACCCCCCCTCCCCACTCCCACACACATTCACACATCCATTGAGAGACACTTACATGAACTTGTGAAAATCCAAAATGAAAAGAAATTAAAAAAAAAAAAAAGATAATAACAATAATTCATACTTTAAGCATCTGTACTTTTTAGTACTTTAATGTTAAATTGTTCACAAACAAAAAGTTAGTTGATTTCTATTTTAGGTTTGGTCTAGTGCAGTGGTTCTCAAACTTTTTTTCCATCAAGTTCCACCTCAGAAAACACTTGGCGATCATCACAATGACCAACATTAAAATACAGTAGCGTAGTAGGCCCAAGTATTCATTAAAATAAGGCAAAGGTGTTATTTACAAGTATATTTAATAGTTTTGGCCATTGTAACAATACACACAGTTTGAACAGTAACACTGTGTTTGAATATTTAATTAAGTGAATCTTTGGCATACCACTAGATGAAGTACCACATTTGGAAAATCACTTGTCTTGTGCCCATGGCTGATTGAGGCAATACAATTTTAGCAAAACAAAAAAAACAGTCGAAATTGAGGTAATTAACACAGTGGCCTTGTGGTTAGAGTGTCCGCCCTGAGATCGGTAGGTCGTGAGTTCAAACACCGGCCGAGTCATACCAAAGATTATAAAAATGGGACCCATTACCTCCCTGCTTGGCACTCAGCATCAAAGGTTGGAATTGGGGGTTAAATCACCGACATGATTCCCGGGCGCGACCACCGCTGCTGCTCATTGCTCCCCTCACCTCCCATCGGGTGGAACAAGGGGATGGGTCAAATGCAGAGGCTAATTTCATCACACCTAGTGTGTGTGTGACTATCAGCGGTACTTTATCTTTAACTTTATTGTTACATGTTGTTTACAAACACAGGGAATACGTTTGGGGCTTCAAGGGCAAAAATGATTTAAAATGTGATTTTTTTCCACAATTGGCTTTTTTAAACAAACGAGTATGTAATAAATATAATTAATATCATTATTTTTGTATTTTTACATTGATCACATTGTTGAATGTATGTACAGTACTTCAATGTTTAATTGTTCACAAACAAAAAGTTAGTTGATTTCTATTTTAGGTTTGGTCTAGTGCAGTGGTTCTCAAACTTTTTTCCCATCAAGTTCCACCTCAGAAAACACTTGGCGATCATCACAATGACCAACATTAAAATACAGTAGCGTAGTAGGCCCAAGTATTCATTAAAACAAGGCAAAGATGTTATTTACAAGTATATTTAATAGTTTTGGCCATTGTAACAATGCACACAGTTTGAACAGTAACACTGTGTTTGAATATTTAATTAAGTGATTCTTTGGCATACCACTAGATGAAGTACCACATTTGGAAAATCACTGGTCTTGTGCCCATGGCAGATTGGGGCAATACAATTTAGTAAAACGAATAAAACAGTCTAAATTGGGGTAATTAACATAATTATATCAGTACTTTTCACTTCTCTTCCATGCGTATTTTTACAAAAGTCAGTTTTTATTGTTGTGATTTTCATATTGTTTACAAACACAAGGAATAAGTTCATGTACAAAGAGGGCTTTGGGAGGAAAATAGTCACAGGATTTAAATGAGAGCCGATACAGTAATAGTTTTTTTGTTGTTTGTTTGTTTTGCACTATTGACTTTATTTTGCCTTATATATATATATATATATATATATATATATATATATATATATATATATATATATATATATATATATATATATCAGTGACGTGTGGTGAGGTTGATGGCTGGTGAGGCACTGACTTCATCACAGTCAGATTTACAAACATATGAACCCTAAAGAGTATCTTATTCACCATTTGATTGGCAGCAGTTAACGGGTTATGTTTAAAAGCTCATACCAGCATTCTTCCCTGCTTGGCACTCAGCATCAAGGGTTAGAATTGGGGGTTAAATCACCAAAAATGATTCCCAGGCGCGGCGCCGCTGCTGCCCACTGCTCCCCTCACCTCCCAGGGGGTGAACCAGGGGATGGGTCAAATGCAGAGGACAAATTTCATTACACCTAGTGTGTGTGTGACAATCATTGGTACTTTAACTTAACTTTAACTTTACACATACAAACTGTAGCACACAAAAAAGCACATTTAATAAAAAAAACGTTATTATGGTCTTACCTTTACTTAGAAATTAAGTCCATGCGCCGCAACTAAAGCCCTCACTTAAACTTTCCACGTGCAAGATTGAATCTATTTTAAAAAGTGTAACCGAAGTTTTATAAATGTCGCCTATACTGTATGAAACTACAAAATAACAAACACGGAGGCTCCAGTTTACACGAGGACCACTTTATTTACCTTCTTTCAAAAACCTCCGCAACATGACATCACTTCCGCTCTTAGCGCCTTCAAAATAAGAGCTCAAGGCATATACTGTATAACAGCGCATAACAGGAACTTAACATCACAAAGAGGAAAGCCCATGAAAATAGGTTACAAAAGTTATTTAATAAGAAGCCAAAAAGTGCAAAAACAATAATGTTCGTGTTGGAGGAGTTGTGAATTAGGTACACTTGCAGTCTGCAGGTGTATCTAATGTTGTGTCCCTGCAGTCATTCACAACTCCTCCAACACCAACATTATTGTTTTTGCACTTTTTGGCTTCTTATGAAATAATTTTTTTAAATAGATTCAATCTTGCACGTGGAAAGTTTAAGTGTGGGCTTTAGTTGATATAACAATTCTACGGCGGGGGTGCAGGAGGCGAGCCTCAGCCGGTGCGTCTTTTGCAGCCGTTTTATGATCGCTCAGCACAAGAAATACTTTACACACATACAGTTGTTGACAAAATACACTGTACATTATATACCTCAGCTAACTAAACTATGGAAATGTATAATATAGTTCATATAGCAATACAGTCTCACTGCACAGCAGGCCAGCAGTTAGCCGAGTCATTGCGCAATCCATGTTGCGGCACTGAGTGACGTGCCTCAACTGGCTGCTGTTCACCGCACCGTCTCTTCTCAGTATTTGAACGGCAAATGTGAAAATTCAGCGATTTTGAATAAAAATAATCTAAAACTGGTGAAGTTAAATGGAAAATAACTTATAGTATAATCACTGGATACATATAACAATTAAAAAATTTTTTTTTCTTTTTACATTTTTTTTCTTTCCATGATGGCAGGTGAGGCCCCGCCTCACATGCCTCTAGTGACTGCACGTCACCGATATATATATATATATATATATATATATATATATATATATATATATATATATATATATATATATATAGTATGGGCCAAAAGTTTGGACACACCTTCTCATTCAATGCGTTTTCGTTATTTTCATGACTATTTACATTGTAGATTGTCACTGAAGGCATCAAAACTATGTACTTAACAAAACAAGGTGATCTAACTGAAAACATCTTCTATATTCTAGTTTCTTCAAAATAGCCACCCTTTGCTCCGATTACTGCATTGCACACTCTTGGCATTCTCTCGATGAGCTTGAAGAGATAGTCACCTGAAATGGTTTTCACTTCACAGTGTGCCCTATTGGGGTTGATTAGTGGAACATCTATTTGATCCTTACAAGCTATTTCATCCTTACAAGCCTGTTTCGCAGGTGTCTCTGCTCTTCAGGGGATTATATATATATATATATATATACATATATATATATATATATATAAAATAAAATACAACAAAAAAATAAAACCCTGCCTAAATAGGGCAAAATAGAGGGGGAGGAGATATGGAATGTGAAAATCATGTTTAAACAAATCGTTTGACGATTTGTTTAAACATGATTAATCACATTATTGAATTTGGATTAATTGTGATTACTCACAATAAATTACTTGATTACATAGTTTTAATTAACCTTAAAAATACCCCAAATGTTTAACACAAAGGTAATGTTAGTGTCGTGATGTCATAGACAAAAATATATATATATTATTTGAATCTACGTCAACTATTTGTTCAACATTTTAACAGTTTTACCTCAAGCACTCAGGCTACCTGTGTCTTTAAAAGGCGGTGCCTGCTGATTGACAGGTGACGTCATGGTGCCGGAGCGGAGTTAACTGTTTTAGCGGAGGGTGATGAAGACAGCCTTGAGATGTAGGTGGCAGCACACTCCTGTGGAATTTCTTCGCCGCATGCTGTTAACACGCGTTAACAAAGCAAAAGTGAAAATGGGTCGGTGTCTGTGTCTCTCCTTGACAAGCATGGCATCGCAATAATGACGTAACACATGTTATTGAAAGTAACGGCAATGTCTGAAACACTTATTTAATCGTGAGATGATCCATTGTCAATATTATCACTACCAATGATTAATAATAACACGAAGCTTTGTCTTTAGGCATAAATATTATTGTTGTACATGTTTTACAAATTCAACAAATACCTACATATGTAAATGTCAAAGTGGCTCGAGTATCTTTCTCTGCCTAAAAGCTTTTTTCTGTGTTTTACTCTGATTAGAGTCTGATCAACAAATTGAAGGCCAAATCACAAAAATCCTTTTACGCTCTTTTTCCCCCCAGGTAAAAATATCGGTATTGTCAATGCTGTTCGTGCACTTACTTGGTATCGAATCGATACAAAATAATTTAGTATCGCCCACCCCTGGTGAATGTCAAAAAGTTGGCTATTCCTAACAAAGATCATCGAGCCCAAGCAAGAGAACTCCCTGCCCACAAAGTTCAACATTGGAGTCAAACAATGGCTCCCTGCAAAACGGTAATATCACCCAAATAAAAATGATGTAACTTAGCTGCTGTGTGTCTTTAGCTTTCACAATTTGGTTTCAATAGACATAAAAAGCATCGAACTTTATACATTAAAAGAATATTGAGGGCTTTGATGCACCGCCATGTAACCGTACAGCCTTTAATCGATTCGGGTGTTATCTTGATTCACAGTTGTTCTTTGATGCAACATATACTGGGCGTGGATGGGTGAAAAGTTATTAAAAACATTCAAACGAGCGTCATTACATTCAATAAAAAACACAAAAAATAAAAACATTTACATCTAGATTAGTGTAAATGTGTCGACTTTGTGACTAGAATGATCGTTTTTAGACAAGTACGATAATTCCTGTTACTATTATTCCCTTTTTCACATACGATTGAGTGAGCAAAAAAATAAACTAAAATTAATAAACAAAAACTATTGGCTCTCATTCAAATCCTTTCAAACCCTTCATGTTTCCACCATTGTAAAAAAAACAAAAAAAAAACAAAACATCAACGATGTAAACACTTTTTTTTCTAAGATAGGCACAGTGCACAACAATGTACATTAATATTTACATATCTCTGTAAACATGCCAGATTATAGAGAATATGCTCATTTTTTGTCCGTAGTCCCTAAAACAGGGATAGGGAACCTATGGCTCTCGAGCCAGATGTGGCTCTTTTGATGACTGCATCTGGCTCTCAGATAAATCTTAGCTGACATTGCTTAACACGATAAGTAATGAATATGTCCGCTGGTAATCACAGTGTTAAAAATAAAGTTCAAAATATAAAACATTCTCATGCATTTTAATCCATCCATCTGTTTTCTACCGCACCTGTTCAAGAAGTCGCATTAATGGTAAGAAGTATTTTATTTATTATTGGTTAGCTTCAGAATAACAATGTTATTAAAAAGAAAAAGAGACTTATTATACTCTAAAAATGTTTAGTTTTATTTAAAAATGCAGGCATTTAGTTGTATTCAGTGTTAAAAAATATTATATGGCTCTCACGGAAATACATTTGACAATATTTGGCTTTCATGGCTCGCTCAGCCAAAAAGGCTCCCGACCCCTGCCCTAATAATTACTTTAAAATATATATATATACAAATATATTTCAACACGAATATGTAACTGAACAATATTGACCCCATTGCACCAGCACTATTGGTGTTGATTACACATCGATAGCTGGCTGTGAAGGATCACGTGGTTCATATGTTTAGCAATTTAAAAACATGTTATAATAGTTTTAATTAGAGATGTCCGATAATGACTTTTTCCGATATTGTCCAACTCTTAATTACCGATACCGATATCAACCGATACCGATATATACAGTCGTGGAATTAACACATTATTATGCCTAATTTTGTTGTGATGCCCCACTGGATGCGTTAAACAACGTAACAAGGTTTTCCAAAATAAATCAACTCAAGTTATGGAAAACAAATGCCAACATGGCAATGCCATATTTATTATTGAAGTCACAAAGTGCATTATTTTTTTTAACATGCCTCAAAACAGCAGCATGGAATTTGGGACATGCTCTCCCTGAGAGAGCATTAGGAGGTTGAGGTGGGCGGGGTTGGGGGGGGGGGGGGGGCGGGGTTGAGGTTTAGGGGGTAGCGGGGGGGTGTATATTGTAGCGTCCCGGAAGAGTTAGTGCTGCAAGGGGTTCTGGGTATTTGTTCTGTAGTGTTTATGTTGTGTTACGGTGCGGATGTTCTTCCGAAATGTGTTTGTCATTAGAGGTGTCCGATAAATGCGTTAAAATGTAATATCGGAAATTATTGGTATCGGTTTTTTTATTATCGGTATCGTTTTTTTTTTTGTTTTTTTTTAAATTAAATCAACATAAAAAACACAAGATACACTTACAATTAGTGCACCAAACCAAAAAACCTTCCTCCCCCATTTACACTCATTCACACAAAAGGGTTGTTTCTTTCTGTTATTAATATTCTGGTTCCTACATTATATATCAATATATATCAATACAGTCTGCAAGGGATACAGTCCGTAAGCACACATGATTGTGCGTGCTGCTGGTCCACTAATAGTGCTAACCTTTAACAGCTAATTTTTACTAATTTTCATTAATTACTAGTTTCAATGTAACTGTTTTTATATTGTTTTACTTTCTTTTTTATTCAAGAAAATGTTTTTAATTTATTCATCTTATTTTATTAATTTTTTTAAAAAGTACCTTATCTTCACCATACCTGGTTGTCCAAATTAGGCATAATAATGTGTTAATTCCACGACTGTATACATCGGTTGATATCGGTATCGGTAATTAAAGAGTTGGACAATATCGGAATATCGGATATCGGCAATAAGCCATTATCGGACATCCCTATTTGTCATTCTTGTTTGGTCTGGGTTCACAGTGTGGCGCATATTTGTAACAGTGTTCAAGTTGTTTATACGGCCACCCTCAGTGAGATCTGTATGGCTGTTGACCAAGTATGCATGGATTCACCTGTGAGTGTGTCAAAAGCCGTAGATATTATGTGACTGGGCCGGCACGCAAAGGCAGTGCCTTCAAGGTTTATTGGCGCTCTGTACTTCCTCCTACGTCCATGTACACTGCGGCATTTTATAAAGTCATGAATTTTACTTTTTGAAACCGATCATTTTGAAACCGATACCGATAATTTCCGATATTACATTTTAAAAAATGTATCGGCCGACTATATCGGCAGTCCGATATTATTGGACATCCCTAGTTTTAATATAAACATATTTATGCCTGCGATGAGGTGGCGACTTGTCCAGGGTGTACACTGCCTTCCGCCCGAATGCAGCTGAGATAGGCTCCAGCACCCCCACCCGCGACCCCGAAAGGGACAAGCGGTAGAAAATGGATGGATGGATGCCAAATGGTGCAGGTTTGTGCTGGCATTGAATTATATTGTGCTGCTTGTTGTGGCTTTTCTCCATTTAATAATGAAAGCTATACACAAATATGGAATAAAACATATATTGTTGTATTTTCTGCCTCACTGAAATACAACAGGCTGGATAAATGGGCATCCAAAAATAGACTCCCCCCCCATCTTGAGCGCCAGATGGTACATCCCTCCTCTGCTCTTCTTCTCCCTCCTCCCTCCAGTGTCCTCCATCTCTCTGCTTTCTGTCATTTTCTTATATTAAGGGCATCCAGAGACGGCTGCGTTGCGTCCATACGTTCATTATTCCACTAATTGCCAGGGAGCTGCAAGAGAGGTATGTTGTGTCCATTTTGTCTCTCACTATATAAACAGCAGCAGGATGTATTAGGTAGGCATGTTTTATCTTATGTGTCCACAATACTAATTTCCCCTCACACATTTACTGATGTCAGTCCATTATGGAGCTCATGTGAACTTTCACTGACGCTCTGAAAAGAAATCAGGCCCGTCTATACGTCCTTCCTCCATCTTGTCCTCCATTTCTAGTCCCATGCATGACTCATGGAGTTTAACAATTAGATAGGAAACACAGATCACATCTGCACGACATTGCATCAGGGGTTCCGCACTTAAATCAAATATTTAGACAGTGACCATGAATAAGTGCCGCAGCTGCAGCAGCAGTGGTGTTGGGTGTTGCATATTACACAAGCTACTTGTCTTCGTCTACTGAAAAGGACGCAGTGCTGTAGTGAGACAGGTTGTTTTTTTCTTCCCCCCAGCAAAGCATGAGAAAAAATACTAACAATGCATTTAGACTTATCATGTATGCATCCTGTTACTATTTCCTCAAGGTCACAGTTAAGGCCCTGCTTCCACATGGCTGCTAAATCCTCGTGAGAACCTGCGTCCTCTGCAGTGGACGTTTGTGTTTGGTTTATTAAAAAAAAAAAATCAATAAATAAAGACTCAAACGTCCCCTGCAGAGGATGCTGGTTCCATGATCATGTTTTAACATTTTAACAGTGCATCATTTTTTTCCACATTTTGTTATGTTACAGCCTTATTCCAAAATGTAATAAATTCATTTTTGTCCTCAAAATTTTACAAAAAAAATACCCCATAACTATAATGGGAAAGTTTAGTGTTTTTTTTCTAATTGCAAATTTATTAAGACATTTAAAACATCACATAAGTACAGAAGTATTCACAGCCTTTGCTCAATGCTTTGTTGATGCACCTTTGGCAGCGATTACAGCCTCAAGTCTTCAAGACGACACACCTATCTTCGGGCAGTTTCGCCCATTCCTTTTTGCAGTACCTCTCAAGCGCCATCAGGTTGGATGGGAAGCGTTGGTTTTCATCCAGCATGTCTCTTTACGTTGCTGCATTTATCTTTCCCTCTATCCTGACTATAGTCTCCCAAAGAGTTCAAACTTTGTCTCAGACTAGAGAATTTTGTGTCTCATGGTGCTAGAATATTTCAGGTGCATTTTGGCCATTTTTTTTTCACAAACTAATGTCTTCCAACTGGCTACTATAACACACAGGCCTGTTTTGGTGGATTGCTGCAGAGATGCGTGTCCTTCTGGAAGGTTCTCCACTCTCCACAGAGGAATGCTGTAGCTCTGACAGAGTGACCGTCGGGTAGTGATGGGTCCGGCAACACCGATGCATCGGCGCATGCGTCGAGCTCATAGAGCAAAACCCTGTGTCGGTGCGCGTACCGCTTTTAGAAATTCACGTGACCGATCATGAGCTGTTTTGGTCACGTGACCGATACGCGAACTGTGTCGCACTGACGCCTCCTGTGTGCCCTGTGAGCGTGTCTTTTCTACAGCCGGAGAAATAATAACTAAGAGAAATCGTCTAATATGTAATACGTCGGAAAAACTTTTTTTTTTTTTTTTTTAATAAAAATGTGTAAAAAAATTAAATTAAAAAAATTCCCAGTCCACAATCATCCACAACACGTTCTCTTAGATTTCCATGTTATGATACATGTTCACATTATTTATTGACTGTATCTAAAAAAGATAAAAATATATTTTTATTTAAATGAAGATATGAAATAATCCTAAATGAAATACAATGACTTGGTTTGTATTATTGTATATACTAGACCAGGGGTCACCAACGCGGTGCCCGCGGTCACCAGGTAGCCCGTAAGGACCAGATGAGTCGCCCGCTGGCCTGTTCTAAAAATAGCTCAAAGAGCAGCACTTACCAGTGAGCTGCCTCTATTTTTTAAATTGTATTTATTTACTAGGAAACTGGTCTCGCTTTGCTCGACATTTTTAATTCTAAAAGAGACAAAACTCAAATAGAATTTGAAAATCCAAGAAAATATTTTAAAGACTTGGTCTTCACTTGGAATAAGCGGTAGAAAATGGATGGATGGATGGGTCTTCACTTGTTTAAATAAATTCATTTATTTTTGACTTTGCTTCTTATTACTTTTAGAAATACAATTTTACAGAAAAAATACAACCTTAAAAATGATTTTAGGATTTTGAAACAAATATACCTTTTTACTTTTTAAATTTCTTCCTCTTCTTTCCTGACAATTTAAATCAATGTTCAAGTAAATTTATTTATTTTTTATTGTAAAGAATAATACATATTTTAGCTTCTGTTTTTTTCGACGAAGAATATTTGTGAAATATTTCTTCAAACTTGCTATGATTAAAATTCAAAAAAAATATTCTGACAAATCTGGAAAATCTGTAGAATCAATTTAAATCTTATTTCAAAGTATTTTGAATTTCTTTTAAAAAAATTTGTTCTGGAAAATCTAGAAGAAATGCTGATTTGTCTTTGTTAAATATTCTAACAAAGTGCAGATTGGATTTTAACCAATTTAAAACATGTCATCAAAATTCTAAAATGTATCTTAATCAGGAAAAATGACTAATGATGTTCCATAAATTCTTTTTTAAATGTTTTCAAAAAGATTCAAATAAGCTAGTTTTTCTCTTCTTTTTGTCGATTTAATTTTGAATTATAAAGAGTCGAAATTGAAGATAAACTATGTTTCAAAATTTTATTTTAAATTTTTTCTTGTTTTCTCCTCTTTTAAACCGTTCAATTAAGTGTTTTTTTTCATCATTTATTCTCTACAAAAAAAGCTTCCGTAAAAGGAAAAAAAAATGTACGACGGAATGACAGACAGAAATACCCATTTTTTTATATATATAAATTTATTTATTTAGCTATTTTTGTTTAAATCACACTTACGTGTAACTTACAAATGACAATATATTTATTTATTTAAGTGTGTATCAAACTGGTAGCCCTTCGCATTAATCAGTACCCAAGAAGTAGTTTTTGGTTTAAAAAAGGTTGGTGACCCCTGTACTAGGTCATAAAATCAGTGTCAGTTGAGTCGGTCCATAGGTTGCCTGTAGGGATTTTTAATGTCCAGCAGATGTCAGTATTTAGTGACACAGTATCGACACTGTATCAATACAGTTTTGCAATGTGTCGAAACGCTTCATGATGCCTCATCAACCCATCACTAACGACAAGTATTATGACAGGTAGTAGTGACAACACGTATTAGCGGCAATGACAATAATCCAGCACTGACTGGAGGGGAAGGCAGGTTTAAATAGCAGCTGGCTGATTGACACCAGGTGTGGCCAGGTGCCAATCAGCCGCAGCTGAGGGGAAGCAGCACTCAGGGAGACAATGAGGAAATAACCAAAATAAGAGCGTTGACAGGAAATGACAGAGGAAAAACTAAAACTTGACCAAACTGTCAGGGACAAGTCTGACATTGAGGCTGTACTTGCTGCCAAAAGGTGCAGTCACGTCTGGGTCGCATGTTTATGCGCTGGTCGTTTCCCTAAGATGCAGATGCACTGCAAAAAGTCAGTGTTCAAAAAGAAGAAACATTTTTTTACAAAAATTAGGGGTATTTTATTTGAACTAAGCAAAATTATCTGCCAATAGAACAAGAAAATTTGGCTTGTCAAGACTTTCCAAAACAAGTAAAATTAGTAGAGATGTCCGATAAATGCGTTAAAATGTAATATCGGAAATTATCGGTATGTCCGATAAATGCGTTAAAATGTAATATCGGAAATTATCGGTATCGTTTTTTTTATTATCGGTATCGTTTTTTTTGTTTAAAAAAAAAAATTAAATCAACATAAAAAACACAAGATACACTTACAATTAGTATCGTTTTTTATTATCGGTATCGGGGGGTTTTTTTGGTTATTTTTAAAAAAATTAAATCAACATAAAAAACACAAGATACACTTACAATTAGTATCGTTTTTTTTTTATTATCGGTATCGTTTTTTTTTTTTTTTTTTAATTAAATCAACATAAAAAACACAAGATACACTTACAATTAGTGCACCAACCCAAAAAACCTCCCTCCCCCATTTACACTCATTCACACAAAAAGGTTGTTTCTTTCTGTTATTAATATTCTGGTTCCTACATTATACATCAATATATATCAATACAGTCTGCAAGGGATACAGTCCGTAAGCACACATGATTGTGCGTGCTGCTGGTCCACTAATAGTACTAACCTTTAACAGTTAATTTTTACTAATTTTCATTAATTACTAGTTTCAATGTAACTGTTTTTATATTGTTTTACTTTCTTTTTTATTCAAGAAAATGTTTTTAATTTATTTATCTTATTTTATTTTTTTTATTTTTTTAAAAGTACCTTATCTTCACCATACCTAGTTGTCCAAATTAGGCATAATAATGTGTTAATTCCACGACTGTTGATATCGGTATCGGTTGATATCGGTATCGGCAATTAAAGAGTTGGACAATATCGGAATATCGGATATCGGCAAAAAGCCATTATCGGACATCCCTAAAAATTAGCTAACCTCAATGAACCCAAAAATACCTTAAAATAAGTATATTCTCACTAATAACAAGTGCACTTTTCTTGGTAGAAAAAAAACAAAAACCTTTTTGCTCAATATGTTGAAAAATATTCTTAAATTAAGTAAATGCTAGTGCCATTATCTTGACATACTGATATGCGCTCGGCATCATGATTTTTTTTTCATGCTTGAAGTAAGAATTTATTACTTTAAAAATGTAATGTTATACTTGTGAGTGTTAATGACACAGCTTTGCATCAGTTGATATTCTAGTTTCAAGCATGTTTTTTTCAATATAGGTCATAAAATCTCAGCAACAAGCTGTAATATCTTACTGAGATCATTTAGGACCAACACCCTTAAAACAAGTAAAACACTCTAACATAAAATCTTTTTAGTGAGAAGAATGATCTTATCAGACAGAAAATAATCAAATATCACCCTTCTTTGAGATATTTCATCTTACTTAGATTTCAGTTTTTGCAGTGTGGACGTCAGGAAACAGCGTGCAGGAATGATTTATTCCAATAAATCAAGCCCCAAATACAAAAGGGTGCCTACAGCACGGGAAGTGAAAGTTAAGAACAAGCCAGAACAAGAACAAGAAGCAAAAGAACCAACGTAACTGCGCCAGAGGCAGGAATAAATAGCTCTCTGATTAGTGACCTGGAGCAGGTTAGCGTCCCGACCACTAATCAGAGGCAAGTGACGCTAATCAGCACCCATGGCAACAAATAAAACAAACCAGGGTGCGGAAACAGAACTAAATCGACAACCAAGGAAATACCAAACTAAACAAAACATGATCCGGGCAACGGATCATGACAGGTGCATCAACAAAGTATTGAGCAAAGGCTGTGAATACTTATGTACTTGTGATTTTTTATTTTTAATAGATTTGTAAAATGAAGAACTATTTTTTTTACACTGTCATGGTGTGTTGTCTGTAGAATTTTGAGGACAGAAATGAACTTATTCCATATTGGTATAAGGCAGGGGTCGGCAACCCAAAATGATGAAAGAGCCATATTGGACCAAAAATACAAAAACACATTTGTCTGGAGCCGCAAAAAATTAAAAGCCATATTACATACAGATAGTGTGTCATGAGATATACATTGAATTAAGAGGACCTAAAGGAAACTAAATGACCTCAAATGTAGCTACAAATGAGGCATAATGATGCAATATGTACATATCGCTAGCCTAAATAGCATGTTAGCATCGATTAGCTCACAGTCATGCAGTGACCAAATATGTCTGATTAGCACTCTACACATGTTAATAACATCGACAAAACTCACCTTTGTGCATTCATGCACAAAGTTAAAAGTTTGGTGGACAAAATGAGACAGAAAAAGGATAAAACACGTCCTAGGAAGTCGGAGAAAGTTATATATGTAAACAAACTAAGGTGAGTTCAAGGACCGCCAAAATTAGTAGGACAAAACGGTGCTGCCAAATACTCGAATCAGTGAAGCATGTTTAATATAAACAGTGTGATTTATAACAATTAGGGAGGTTTGTGTCATGTTTGTCCTCCTACAGAAAACATACTAAAACAAACAAACAAAAATTTCCCCCTCATCTTTTTCCATTTTTCATACATTTTCTAAAAAGCTCCAGAGAGCCACTAGGGCGGCGCTAAAGAGCCGCGGGTTGCTGCAATAACATAAGAAAATGTGGGAAAAGTGAAGTGCTGTGAATACTGGATACTGCTGTCTGAGCCCAAATGATCAGGATTATCTTGGTGTCTGTTTGCTACCCCCCCCCCCCCCCCCCCCAGTGAAGCAGTACAGAGCTGACCTTATAAAGACTCGTCCTGACCAGACCACACTTCAGTCCCAGAATCCATGGAAGCCAAGGCCAAGCCCACAGCTCCCACGCCCAAAGGGCCATCCAAAGCGGAGAAGAAGGAGCCAGCAGCCCCGCGTAAGGCTGAACCCGCCCCTGCAACGCCCGAACCGGAGATTCCACCTCCCCAGGATGGGGCGGCGGAAGATGCCTGCAGCACGGACTGTCTGGAGCACCTGAAGCCCTTCCTCATCGGCGGCGCCGTCGTTGCAGTGGGGGCCATTTTGTTGGGGGCCGTCCTGCTGGCCAGGAGAAACTAAAAGTTTCGACGTACGAGAATGGGACTGATGAGTTGGTTCACAGGTCGCCACGCTTGACATAGGAGGCGGCGAGTCACTAAACTTTTTTCTTTTTCGGCCTTTAGACGTGTATAGTCATTCTAACAATATGCATGAAATGAAATGTATCATTCCCTCTATATAAAAAAAAAATTACACTGTAGTGCTCAGTATACAAACTTTCCAAAAGTAGCCTTTTTTTTATTTTATTTTATTGTTTGCAATATTGAGCAACGTTTCATTTTCCAAAGCGCTCCAGAAAAATGGTATCCGGGATTATCTAGATTACAGGTGTCAAATTCCACATCATTTTATATGGTCTGCAAAAGCCTAGAAATAATATGCCATATATATATATATATATATATATATATATATATATATATATATATATATATATATATATATATATATATATATATATATATATATATATATAATCCATCCATCCATCCATCCATCCATTTTCTACCGCTTATTCCCTTTGGGGTCGCGGGGGGCGCTGGAGCCTATCTCAGCTACAATCGGGCGGAAGGCGGGGTACACCCTGGACAAGTCGCCACCTCATCGCAGGGCTATATATATAATGTACTTATTTATTTATCTGTACAAGCCACTCTCTGAGCACCTACATGTCACTAAACTAAAGACTTATGTATTGTCTTTCTCACTTATCTCCCATTATCCTATACTTACGTATACTTGCTTATATTGCCTGGTTGAGCCTTTTGATTAACACCTCACAGCTCCCCCCCTGGGGCGTCTGCCCCTCTATTAGAGAAGCACTGATCTAAGGCACTGGTTCTCAAATGGGGGTACGCGTACCCCTTGGAGTACTTGAAGGTATGCCAAGGGGTACGTGAGATTTTTTTTTTAAATATTCTAAAAATAGCAACAATTCAAACATCCTTTATAAATATAAATAAAAACCTATCTTTTTTTCCAAAAAGAAAGACCACTACAAATGAGCAATATTTTGCACTGTTATACAATTTAATAAATCAGAAACTGATGACATAGTGCTGTATTTGACCCTTTTATCTCTTTTTTTCAAACAAAAATGCTTTGCTCTGATTAGGGGGTACTTGAATTAAAAAAAATTTTCACAGGGGGTACATCACCGAAAAAAGGTTGAGAAGCACTGCTCTAAGGCAGTGGTTCTCAAATGGGGGTACGCGTACCCCTGGGGGTACTTGAAGGGGTACGTGAGATTTTTTTTAAATATTCTAAAAATAGCAACAATTCAAAAATCCTTTATAAATATATTGATTGAATAATACTTCAACAAAATATGAATGTAAGTTCATAAACTGAACATCAAATCAAGTAGGCCATTCCATTCATTAAAATGCAACAATGCAATATTTAGTGTTGACAGCTCGATTTTTTTGTGGACATGTTCCATAAATATTGATGTTAAAGATTTCTTTTTTGTGAAGAAATGTTTAGAATTAAGTTCATGAATCCAGATGGATCTCTATTACAATCCCCAAAGAGGGCACTTTAATTTGATGATTACTTCTGTGTAGAAATCTTTATTTATAATTGAATCCCTTGTTTATTTTTCAACAAGTTTTTAGTTATTTTTATATCTTTTTTCCAAATAGTTCAAGAAAGACCACTACAAATGAGCAATATTTTGCACTCTTATACAATTTAAAAAATCAGAAACTGATGACATAGTGCTGTAATTTACTTCTTTATCTCTTTTTTTTCCAACCAAAAATGCTTTGCTCTGATTAGGGGGTACTTGAATTAAAAACAATTTCACAGGGGGTACATCACTGAAAAAAGGTTGAGAACCACTGCTCTAAGGGATATATAGATAAGTGATATCAAAGACAACCGCGGTAAAACTCCCAAAGGTTTGTAAAAACCCTTGTGATCACGAAAAATCGTGATTGATAACCGCACTTTGATAAACTATCAGACAGTTAGTATTTAAGCTTGCTCCCTTAAATACTAACACGAATCCAAGAGACATTAACGTCTTTCCCTGTTAAGAAAACGACATACCCCCCAATCTAAACTTTAATAAACAAACAGATTGCTGTTTGAGCAAACAAAGATATTTAACTTGAACCTATCAGTGTGATGGATATTTACACAGAGGAATACAAGACACAGGTGATTTTACAGCGCGTTCAAGGACCGTTGAACAGAGTAGGACGCCACAGCGCCCGCCAGGACACTCAAGTGACAAAAACATGTACATTAGATGGCTTTCTACCAGTGTGTCTAGTTATTTTAGTTATCAAAAAAAAACTAGGTCAAAAGATTTCAGTGTAGTACTTTTTGAAGACATTCAACAATACGACAATAACCGCGATAATTTTGGGCCACAAAAACCAAGACCATTACATCCCTTTATGTGTCAATAAAACACTTTATCTTTTCTTACTACATGGGAATGTAAAAAGATTTGATAGTAATTTACCATACAAAAACAGTGGTACCGCTTTTCCATTTACAGTAATGCACTGTAAAAACAACAACTGTAGATTTTACGGTATAACACAGGCAGCCCAGCCCATTTACAGTAATATGATGTAAAACTGTTTTTTTAACATTGTATGTAAAAAAATAACAATTAATTGCAAAGGGAATCGTGTAATGAGGCGAATACTAGTGCGTTTATATTTTATTCATTGTTTCAAGCGGCGTTCTTAGGGCAGCCATAACTGCGATGTGGCCTTCAAGGAAAACGAGTTTGACACCTCTGATCTAGATTTGATGCTATGTTTTTGAAAAGAAATTGAGGAAACTGCTATGATATAATCGATGTATGTTAAAGTGTGTATATGGCAGACTAGTGTTGCAAAGTTATTTCTTTATGCAGAATAACAAACAATGTTCTTGTCAAATGACACAACACCGTGTTCTGCATCGGTATGTTCACTTCTTATCGTAAATACTTAGCTTAGTGCAGTCATTAGAGGTCCGGTATCAATCAGGTTCATCGGCTGCCGTTGAACCTTGGCTTCATTTCACTGTGCTGTGTATTCCATTGAAAAGCTTATTAATAACTAAGTATGGGTATAGGAGCTTTCTTAAGTGCTAATGTAAAGGAAGTGGAGCTTAGAAATGTTCAGTCGATCAGTCATCATTTATGTCATTCACAAGCCCTGTTAAAAAAACACTTTTTTTTATTTTGTTAACAATTTGTAACCCCGATTGTCATAATTAACCTTGTTTGTGTGTGTTATTCAGTACATTCTACACCCCTATAGCTCATTCTAAGGATGCAATACCAAAAAGTAGAACTAACGTCACCTGACATTGTACAAATCAGTGTACAAAAAAAAAAAAAAAATCTTCTTTTAATAACTTCAACAGCGTATAAATGCAATAATTCAGGTAGGATTCCTCAGTTGGCACATATAGTGTGCTGTAGCAAAATATTAATAAATAATAATGATGTAACACTGCTGATGGTCATGTATGATGTTTAAAAAAGGCAATGACGGTGATGTTAGAAATGATAGCATTTGTGTGCTCATGATGACTGTAATGATAATGATGGCTGTGTGTGGATATATTTTTATATTTTTAAAAAACAATAGATTGTTTAGGCCTACGCCACTCTTCCCCTATAGTAGTGTATACTAAGAACGTGGTTGTGATGCAGCCTTAATTAAAAGAAGTGAACCAACCTCAAATTTGTATTGGATTTTTCTGATAGTGAAAAAAGGTCACTTTACAGGTTTTTGTTTTAACAAATGAATTCATCATTAGGTAACAATAATTGAATGTATCGTAAAAAAATATATAATAAATTATTTTATTCTGAAGGTCCAGGCCGGGAAAGTTTCCGGTCACGTGACGTAGTTAAAAACACACACGTTCCCTGCCTTGAAGTCCGAATAGCTAATCATACATCCTGACTTTTCTTGTCATTTATTTGGCGGAGAGCAACTGAACCGATGAGGGTGATAGTGAAAAAAAGTCACTTTACAGGTTTTTATTTTAACAAATGAATTCATCATTAGGTAACAATAATAGAATGTATCGTAAAAATTAAAAAAATATTTTATTCTGAAGGTCCAGAATCATACATTCTGACTTTTCTTGTCATTTATTTTGGCGGAGAGCAACTGAACCGGTGATTGTGATAATGAAAAAGGGTCACTTTACAGGTTTTTGTTTTAACAAATGAATTCATCATTAGGTAACAATAATTGAATGTATCGTAAAAAAATATATAATAAATTATTTTATTCTGAAGGTCCAGGCCGGGAAAGTTTCCGGTCACGTGACGTAGTTAAAAACACACACGTTCCCTGCCTTGAAGTCCGAATAGCTAATCATATATCCTGACTTTTCTTGTCATTTATTTGGCGGAGAGCAACTGAACCGGTGAGGGTGATAATGAAAAAAGGTCACTTTACAGGTTTTTGTTTTAACAAATTAATTCATCATTAGGTAACAATAATTGAATGTATTGTCAAAAAATAAAACATGTTTTATTCTGAAGGTCCAGTCCGGAAAAGTTTCCGGTCACGTGATGGGGTTTAAAAACACAAGTTCCCTGCCTTGAAGTCCGAATAGCTGCTAATCATACATCCTGACTTTTCTTGTTAGTAATTTGGCAGAGAGCAACTGAACCGGTGAGGGTAATAGTGAAAAAACGTCACTTTGCAGGTTTTTGTTTCAACAAATGAATTCATCATTAGGAGGGGGCGACTTGTCCAGGGTGTACGCCGCCTTCCGCCCGATTGTTGCTGAGATAGGCTCCGGCGCCCCCCGCGACCCCAAAAAAGGGAATAAGCGGTAGAAAATGGATGGATGGGTAACAATAATTGAATGTATCATAAAGATAAAAAAAAATGTATTCTGAAGGTCCAGACCGAAAGTGTTTCCGGTCACGTGATGTGGTTAAACACAAAAAAAGCTCCCTGCCTTTAAGTCCAAATAGCTAATCATACATCCTGACTTTTCTTGTCATTTATTTGGCGGAGAGTAACTGAACCGGTGAGGCTGATAGTGAAAAAGGATCACTTTACAGGTTTTTGTTTTAACAAATTAATTCATCATTAGGTAACAATAATAGAATGTATTGTAAAAATAAAAAAGATTTTATTCTGAAGGTCCAGAATCATACATCCTGACTTTTCTTGTCATTTATTTTGGCGGAGAGCAACTGAACCGGTGAGGGTGATAGTGAAAAAAGGTCACTTTTCAGGTTTTTGTTTTAGCAAATGAATTCATCATTAGGTAACAATAATTGAATGTATTGTCAAAAAATAAAAAAAATATTTTATTCTGAAGGTCCAGTCCGGAAAAGTTTTCGGTCACGTGATGTGGTTAAACACACAAAAAAAGCTCCCTGTCTTGAAGTCCGAATAGCTAATCATACATCCTGACTTTTCTTGTCATTTATTTGGCGGAGAGCAACTGAACCGGTGAGGGTGATAGTGAAAAAAGGTCACTTTACAGGTTTTTGTTTTAACAAATTAATTCATCATTAGAAAACAATAATATAATGTATCGTAAAAATAAAAAATATTTTATCCTGAAGGTCCAGAATCATACATTCTGACTTTTCTTGTCATTTATTTTGGCGGAGAGCAACTGAACCGGTGATTGTGATAATGAAAAAAGGTCACTTTACAGGTTTTTGTTTTAATAAATGAATTCATCATTAGGTAACAATAATTGAATGTATTGTCAAAAAATAAAAAATATTTTATTCTGAAGGTCCAGTCCAGATAAGTTTCCGGTCACGTGATGTGGTTTAAAAACACAAGTTCCCTGCCTTGAAGTCCGAATCGCTAATCATACATCCTGACTTTTCTTGTTAGTAATTTGGCGGAGAGCAACTGAACCGGTGAGGGTGATAGTGAAAAAACGTCCCTTTGCAGGTTTGTGTTCCAACAAATGAATTCATCATTAGATAACAATAATTGAATGTATCATAAAGATTTAAAAAATGTTTTATTCTGAAGGTCCAGACCGGAAGTTTCTCCGGTCACGTGAAGTGGTTAAACACACAAAAAAAGCTCCCTGCCTTGAAGTCCGAATAGCTCATCATACATCCTGACTTTTCTTGTCATTTATTTTGGCGGAGAGCAACTGAACTGGTGAGGGTGATAGTGGAAAAAAGGTCACTTTGCAGGTTTTTCTTTTAACAAATGAATTCATCATTAGATAACAATGATTGAATGTATCGTAAAAATAAAATATTTTATTCTGAAGGTCCAGACCGGAAGTGTTTCCGGTCACGTGATGTGGTTAAAAACACGCAAGTTCCCTGCCTTGAAGTCCGAATAGCTAATCATATATCCTGACTTTTCTTGTCATTAATTTGGCGCAGAGCAACTGAACCGGTGAGGGTGAGTTGAGTAAAAGATTATATTTTATTTAGACAGACGTTTAGGGGTATTTAATAGTAATTATTTAAGTTGATAGAGATAAAGCTAGCGTTGCAGCGTTAGTGCTAACAGCAGCGTGGGTTGTTGTTAGCTAAACATAAGGTAACCCATGTTAGCAACACAAAACGTTGAAACAAAAAACAAATCTGCCTGGAGCCTCAAAAAATTAAAAGCCTTATATAAGTCTTATAATGAAGTCAACACATGACGTAAGTGTCTATATTAGCTTACTATCAAAGTAACTGTGTCGCAGGCTGAAGCACATGTTCGTTGACAGAAATGTAATATTTATTCTACACATTTTTACAACATTAAGAAACCATAAGTAAATCAGAAGCTACTCAGGTGACAAAACTCCTGGAAATTACTGGCTTTTAATGGCAAAAGGTATAGGTGTGTGTCCAAGTTAAGACTGTCTTTTAATATAATTATTACAATCTTTGGCAATATAGGTAATGTTTGCTGTGGTCTGGAACAACATGGCACACAAACAACTATCAGAAATGCAGCCAATATTATGATAATAATGTGTCATAAGACATGCAAAAGTAAATTATATACAAAGAGGATAAAAGTAAAGGATATTAAATGAGCTCAAATATACCTACAAATGAGGCATAATGATGCAATATGTACATACAGCTAGCCTACATAGCATGTTAGCATTTGGGCTAACATGCTAGTGTTGATATAGCACTCAAACGAGTCAATATCAACAAAGCGCACCTTTGTGCATTCACGCACAGCATGAAACTTTTGGTGGACAAAACGAGAAAGGACTGGAAGATTTTACATGTAAACAAACTGTTGAGTCACAGTCCACACTATGGCGGGTTCAAGAAGCGGCAAAATTAGTAGGACAAAACGATGTTCACCAAATACTCTCATCAGTGAAGCATACACACAAACATATTAAACAGTGGGCTTTCTAACAATTGGAAAAGTTTGTGTCATGTTTGTCCTCAAACAAATAACATACTAAAACAAAAAAAATATGTTTCCCCATCTTTTTCCATTTTCAATCTTTTTTTAATAATGCCCCAGGGAGCCACTAGGGCGGCACTAAAGAGCAGCATGCGGGTTGTTAACATTAGTTAACATAAAATTGTACTGCATTGCAAATTATAGCTGCCATATAATACAATAAATAAATGACTGACTGTTAATTCAATAATTATTTGTGGATGTCCACTTTTTAATTATGTATTGAGTTGAGGGAGGTTTTCTTGTTTCCAGGGATCTTAAAAATGATCATCCCAGTCCGGTGCTTCACCTGTGGAAAGATCGTGGGTAACAAGTGGGAGATGTACCTTGGTCTGCTCCAGGCTGAGTACACAGAAGGGTAAGACATTACGACATTTTGAAATGTTCTATAATGTGTAATACGTTTGTATTAAGTATATATAGTAAGCGCCAAGTAATTCTTGCACGAATAAAATGGCCATTTTGACTGTGTAAGGACAGGACACATTAAAAAATGTTTCACTTTGTTTTAAAATGTTCTTTATTTTTTTATCAATTAAGAATCGTTACAAATGAGTATTGCGATTCATTTGAAAATATAGTTTTTACATCTTCAGTCAAGGCCAAAAATATTGGCACCCCTGCCTTTATTTTGTTTGCATTGGAACACATAACCCCCACCCCAAAAAAAGCCAAATCTGATTTTTACACAGAACTCCAAAAATGGACTGGGCAAAATTATTGCCACCTTTTCAAAATTGTAAGAAATAGTTGTATTCTAAGCATGTGATGCTCCTTTAATTTGGAATTAAACTCACCTGTAGCAAGTAACAGGTGCTGGCAATATAGAAATCACTCTTGCAGCCAGTTAAAAATGGAAAAAGTTGACTCAACCTTTGTGTTGTGTGTATAACAATGAGCATGGAAAGAAGAGCAAAAAACTCTCAGAAGATTTGAGAACCAAGATTGCGGAAAAGCATGGACAATCTCAAGGCTACAAGTCCATCTCCAGAGATCTAAATGTTCCAATGTCATTAAGAAGTTTATAGGCCATGGCACTGTAGCTAACCTCCCTGGACGGAAGAGAAAAATGTATAAAAGACTGCAACCAAGGATTGTTAGAATTGTGGATAGAGAACCTCAATCCAATTCCAAACAAATTCAAGCTGACCTGCAGACACAGGGTACAACAGTGTCAGCTTGCACTATCCGTCGCCATCTCAATGAAAAGGGACTCTATGGTAGGACACCCAGGAAGACCCTGCTGCTGACAGACATAAAAAAGCAAGACTGGAGTTTGCAAAAACTTACCTGAGGAAGCCAAACTCCTTCTGGGAGAACATCCTGTGGACAGATGAGACTAAAGTGGAGCTTTTTGGTAAAGCACATCATCACACTGTTTACAGAAAACAAAATGAGGCCTTCAAAGAAAAAACACCATCCTACAGTCAAACATGGTGGAGGTTCACTGATGTTTTGGGGTTGCTTTGCTGCTTCTGGTACCTGATGCATTGACTGTGTGCATGGCATCATGAAATCTGAGGACTACCAAATAATTTTGAGGCATATCAGAAAGCTGGGTCTCCGTCAGAGGTCATGGGTCTTCCAGCAGGGCAACGACCCAAAGCATACTTCAAAAAGCACACAAAATGGCTTAAGACAAAGCGCTGGAGAGTTCTGAAGTGGCCATCAATGAGTCCAGGGGCCGTATTTATCAAGCGTCTTAGAGTGCCATTTTACACTTAAGTCCTGAGAATTAGCGAAATTTAGTCCTACTCTCAAACTTAAGAATAAAAGCTATTTATCAACTTTCTTAAGTCTAAGAATCACTCCTACTCTCCACGATATTTAAGAGACCTTCAAAGGTGTCCTAAGTGGTTAGGAGTTGCCAGCGGGGGATGGCACTGAGGCGAACGGAGCGGAAGGATGTCCTGGCTTTGTTTGATGACGAGCAGCTGATCAAACGGTATCGTTTAGACAGAGCGGGTATTATTTTTGCCACAGATTTAATAAGGGGCGTCAACTCATCAGCAACATCACTCAGCAGAGCTTTCACAGCATAACTAAAGGTCATCACAATGCTTCGATATCTCGCCACTGGGAAAATGAATTGGAAAGAAAAGGAAACATTTATTTTTGATTCATTGCCAATATTGTTTGTTTGTTTTGTATTATTTTGTAGTTTATTGTCAAAATATACACTCCCATTGTCCACTTAAATATTTCTAAGATATTTCTTTATTCTTAGACAAGGGATTCCCTTCCGTGATTGGTCATTTCTATAGACACATAAATGACGTCACCTAAAATTCCGTTTACGGCACATAGTAATGTCGTAATTCAGCTCTGAGTGTGACACTTAAGATTCAGTCCTACACTTCGCTGAAAGTGTGAGTAAGACGCTTGATAACTAACTTAAGTGCAGCTTTCAGCGAATAATTTATTTACTCATAAGTCAACTCTTAGCAGACTTCTTAGGAGTAATTCTAAGACGCTTGATAAATACGGCCCCAGATCTAAATCCTATAGAACATCTGTGGTGATATCTAAAAACAGCAGTTGGGAGAAGACACCCTTCAAATCTAAGAGACCTGAAGCAGTTTGCAAAAGAGTGGTCCAAAATTCTAGTAGCAAGGTGTAAGAAACTTATTGGTTACAGGAAGCCATTGATTTCAGTTATTTTTTCCAAAGGGTGTTACCAAATATTAAGTTGTGGGTGCCAATAATTTTGTCCAGTCCATTTTTGGAGTTGTGTACAATATCAGATTAGGCTTTTGTGTTGTTTCAATGCAAACAAAATAAATAAACATGTGAACATCAAAGCATTTGTAATTTTAACAATTTTCTGGGAGAAGTGGTGCATTATCTGACAGAAATGCATGACTGTATGTTACAAATATTTTATTTTACTTTCAAAAAAGCTTGTTAAAATGAAAATAAATCATCTGACTGACTTATGATTTCAAAGCAAGTTGTCCACCAAATAGTACACTGTAAAAAAGACAATGGATTTTACTGTAACAAATGTGGTACCGTTTTTTTTTTTTAAATTTACTGTAATGCATTGTACAACCAACCACCATGGATTTTACGGTAAAAACTGTCATCTCAGTTGCTCTAATTTTACTGTAAAAACTGGTACTATTTTTTAATTTACAGTAATACACCGTAGATTTTACGGTAAAATTCTGGCAACAGAGCGGTCAGTTTTTCATTGCAAAATTTGCAGATTTTTACAGTGTATGTGAACACAGGCAATTATTTAATAACGGTTAATATTCATACTGTATATTATTCACTGTTAAGACAGCCCTCCCGTTATGGCCCTCATTGAAGATGAGTTTGACACTTCTGGTCCAGTCTATAATTTGCCTCCAACACTTGTGAAATGCATTTAAAAATAGTACTCACCTGGTTGCTGTGAAATGAACGAAACTTACTGTTAAGAATTTCTTGTAACCATTATGCAATTCTGATCAAATTAACTTTGCGATACTTGTTTTATTTATATATAAGGAAGCTACATTTACAATTTAGGTAGATTTTTTTAGATTTATTTCAAACTGCGATAAATAAGATTGCACAGTAGTTCTTTCTAAAATGACAAAGATTCTGATTTAATGAAAGCATATTGATAGAACATTCAAGGTTTAGCTCAGGGGTCGGCAACCCCCTTTGTTACTGAAGATAAATAGTATGGAACCGTAACAACACAGCTTATAAACTTAAATACAAGAGTGTGGTTTGCATTTTGAAATAAATTACTTATTTTCAGTAAATGCTGAATGCTTGTTTTTGAAAACATCTTTCCAATTAAAATGTTTTGTCTGCCAATTTCTCACCACTTATGAAGCACAAAGGTAAGGTAGCCTTGTTTGCAGTGAAGGCAAAGGAATCTGTCGTTTTATTCCTTTTTGGGATGTATTCATGGGTTTTTTTACCGGGTAGCAGCACTCTCAGGAAGCTGAGAATACGCTTTTTTACTTTATAGGTATTCATTTAAATCATTTCCAGCAGCTGTACAACTACCTGCTTAAATAAAAGAGCAGTATTGTTCGTCAGCTGCTTCGTTAACATTATGCTGCTCTCAGCGATTGTAAACTTTTTTTTTTTTTCCCCCACCCATTTAGTGATGCTCTAGATGCCCTGGGCTTGAAGAGATACTGCTGTCGAAGGATGCTCCTCTCTCATGTGGATCTTATTGAGAAGTTGTTGAATTATGCTCCCCTGGAAAAGTAATTACAGCTTCCTTCATGTATGTTAGGCGCTTGGACATGTCTTATTTTTATTTTGATGTCAAATGACAAGAATGTTGCTTTAACTACAGTATACACATTGAAATATTGTTTTTCTGAATAAAGATGGTAAATGTCATTTATTTCTGTGTGAGTCAGTTGTATATCAAAGTCAATTACATTTTCTTTTGTGGAAAAGTATCACTCAAAATGATGAGTCTTCAGTAAAACTTTGGGTTGCCAATCCCTACTAAAGAGCAAACCAAAAAGTATTTAGAACTGAGAAAGAAAAATAAAACATGGGTACATTTTAGGGATGTTTTATATTACAAAAGAATGAACAACATGACATGTTATATACATTTGCAGGTCTCTGCACATGCAAGGATTCGAATCATACTTGGCAACACTCCTGTTTTTCCAGGAAACTTCCGTATTTTGACCTGCCGTCCTCCCATTTGTGTATGTTTTACTTCCACAAAAAGAAAACTTGGGCATTGTTGGAGCGGCACAAACGTCGGTGCGGTGTAGTCTGCAGGGTGCGTTTCGGTATTTTCAAATGCAAATTCTGGCAGGTATGATTGGAATCTCAATTAACCTACACACAACATATCCTATGAAGAGTTGACAAACAATTACAGACTCAACATTTTAAGTCTATTTACAAGTTTGTGCAGAAACTAAAAAGAAAACTCCCCTGAACACTTCAACAGCAGTGTCTAGAGGGGAAAGTATATTTTCTAAAAACATTTGGGAACGTATTACAGAAAATAAAGAAAGTATTCAGACGTCACTCAATTTTTTCACATTAATTGTGCAATACCTATGAACTGGATTTAACTCCATGCAAAGTGTAAACATGATAAAACAGCTGGGTGAGTTCTATTTTAAGTCATTGCAAAGATTGCCAAAAAAGTAAAATACATATTTTGTTTTATTAGGTTTAGTAATTTGGTTTTAAAGGGTAAAAAAAATCATGCTTACAGCTTTGTTTAAATATGCAACATAAATGTGACCAAAATTGAAGTAGTCCGATTACTTTGTGAACGCACGATACACAAGTGTTCTCAAAACTAATCATTGGTGGCATTTTATACATTTAAATAATTTCAAGGAACTTTTATGACGTACACTACACAAATAGTTAGGGATATTGAATACAGGATGAAGCTAAAAAGCACTATAACCTTTACAGGTGAAGTATGAATGTTCTAAGCCCAAATGTTTCACTACTACATTTTTTTTTACACAACTTGCTGTTCTCTAACAAGGAGCTGAATGGTAATAACAGATGTGTGAGACCTGTATGGATCAATACATTTATTACAGAAAGGCACCTCCAGTCTCTCAGCGTATGCTGATGACACTCTTAAGCTTTTAAAGTTCCGAACACTACCTTTTGAATTTGATACATTTTTATATATTACAGTTAAACGATTATTCGAAGCAACAGAAAATAAATCAAAGCTTTTTTTCCCTAATCAAACTAAACAATTAATAGCCTTAACTGTATCCAGCGTTAATATATTAAAAAAAATATATAAATATTGATCCATGATCTTTTGGACAAACAATACAACGTCAAACTGTTTTTTCCCTACAGGCAGTCCATGGTCTCATTTTTGATGACCACCTTCTAGTTCTGGTGTCAAAATTAAAAAAAAAGAGTTTTTGGTCAGTTTTACGCTGATATAAATTTTTGATGAATAAAAATGTAAAATTACACATTTTTACATCTTGTTATTGCTCTTCGGCACTGGAATAGCGTTTTCCCCCAAACTAATATTTTTTATTTCCCAAAATGAAATTTAAATAGTCGTCCCTTGTTTATGGCTGTTAATTGGATCCGAACATGGCCGTGATAAATTAATTTCCGCAAAGTTTGTATAATTTACCAAAATATTTTAATAGAGTATAAAAACTGTTTGACTTTCAAGATACATTTTTCAACATCAGAGCCCTCCAGACATGAAATAACGCCCCTCTTTTAATCCAATATATTAATGCTGCCTGAGGCTGAACCAATCAGTAGCCACAATACTAAACAACGCACTCTGATAGATGTGCTCTCCTGTTGTGGCTAATACTACTACTGTATTGTATTGTACTTCTGTTTTGTTTATTTAGCCATTTTTAGGCTTTAAAAGACTTAATTTAGGAACAAGAAATTGTACAATAGGCTTTAAAAAATTAAATATGTACTGAAGACAATATTTGAGACTAGGGATGACAGTAATCCAATGTTTTTTTGTTTTTCAATTCCCAATCATGAAATCAAATTTGAAAGCAAAAAACCTACACTGACCATTGATCCATTCAAGGATCAGAAACCTTGTAGGGATTTTGCCATCCTTGTTAGAGATCAGCCAGTTTTAAAACTAATACTAAAACTTTGAACAGTTGGACATTCCAAATTAATTACATGCATTTTAGCTTCATCCTGAAATTCCAGATTAATATCCCTCACTTTTTAAGAGTAGTGCCGATCAAAAACAAATGCCCTTGTTCTAGTGTTAGTTACCGAATCATGAGTAGACCCCAGAAAGTAGGCGTACCAGTTTGTCAATACGTTCTGCAATCAACATGGTCTTAAAAAGAAGAAAGAAGTGAAAGGCTATTGTGAGAGAAATGCTAACAGACAGCATCATCGGGGAGTCTCCTCTGGCTTGGATGTGACGTTTTAAGTGTTGCGATGTCAAAGTGGACCACGAAGCTGTGACGATACAATCTTACCGAGTCAGCGGTAGCGGTCTCTCTGATCCCTGTGCCTGTCCCGCAAGCGCTCCCTTTCCCTCTCTCGACTCCGGGAACGTTCCCTGTGCCTCCGGGATGTTCCGGCTCCTTCCCAACTAGGCAACTCCTCTCTGTGGCGCTCCCGATCTCTGACCCGGGTGTCTGAATGACTGCTACTCCTGCTGGAAATCAATCAGGGATTATTAGACTGTGTGTGATTCATGTCATGTGATTGTGTTGGGGCGCTGAAAAACCTGTGGCCAGAGTCTCCCTGGATGGACACCAGGCAGTCTTTGAGGGAGGTGACCAGGGCTTGGCAGCGCTTATCTCCGTATATTCTGGACTGCTTAATGATGGCGATGGCCGTTAACAGCGTTTCCATGGCTACCCGCAGGTCTCCTGCATTAGACAGTGTCGGCAATGAACACATGCAGCAAACCTCAGCTGAAATACGCAGCTCACACATATAGAGGTAGAAAAAAACCCTTATAAAATAGTTTTCCATCAGTCATTATGTCACAACCCACTTTTATTTAGGTCAATGTATTTTTTCTGAAATATGCTTTAATGCTTCAACAGTGCATTAAAAAATGGAAAACATGCACCACAAAGCTTTTTGATTTGTATGGAATTTTGCGAAACTTAAATAAATCATGAAATGTAAATTTAATGATAAAGTAACACAGTGGAACAAGTAATGTGTGGTTTGAAACATTCAGGAAGTATCCACAGTGTTGTCGACAATGCCTTCCATCCTTCGCCCTCCCTTCCGGTGCACACCAAGAAGATTAACCAACAAGGTAAAGTGGATTTTATTTTATTTTATTCCTAATCATTGCACTGACCAGGTGGCAAAGTTAATGAGTTTTGTGATTTCAAACCGTGAGTGCACCACAGGACTAGTGACCGAGTGTGTGCGCATTGGCAGGGCGGCTACATATGAGGACAGTCTAGCTCGTTGTTCTGATTTTGTAATTAAGTAGAAAGTTGATCCACGACCCACTTACCGTATTATTCGGACTATAAATCGCAGTTTTTTTCATAGCTCCAGTGCGACTTATATGTTTTTTTCCTTTTTTATTATGCATTTTCGGCCGGTGCGACTTATACTCCGGTGCGACTTATACTCCGAAAAATACGGTATGTTTCTTTAATATACAGGACTGTATAGGACTTTATATTGTGTTTAAAGTGGACAAACTTTTACTAAAATATGGACTTTTGTCGAGGCTGTAACCCAATGTTAATGTTCATTATGTTTCTTATGAACCTTTTTATTTACAAACCCTGTTCAAGAATAGAGGTGGGAATCATTGGAGACGTCACGATTCGAATAGGATTCAGAGGCTACGATTCAATTGGAAATTGATTATTTATTCATCTATATTCACTGTATTGTATATTATGATTCAATTATATATTGTTAAAACATAATGTATTGTTATATATTCTAAAAGTATTACATTTAATTACTAATAATAATGTCTACAAGACTCCTTTGGCTACTGACGTATGCAGTATTGCATCATTTCTGGAATTTTGGATGTTTATGCACAGAGGATATATTATATATATATATATATATAGAGAAGACTAGATCAGTTAGAAATTTAGCTACCTGCTAAACGAACAAATAAATAGACTATACCTGGTGAGCAAGCATATTTGAATAAATATTTGTGCCTTCTAAAACCACAACATGTTCAGACACTTTAGTCCCAGTCACCATAAACTTGCAGCTCAGCCTCAAAGACGTGTGTTGTCTATATGCTTCATCAGTGTTGGTATTTTTGTCTCTCCTGTCTTATAAATCAACTTGCTAACATGCTCAGTGGCCTTATGGTTAGAGTGTCCGCCCTGAGCTCAGTAGGTTGTGAGTTCAAACCCCGGCCGAGTCATACCGGAGACTATAAAAATGGGACCCATTACCTCCACTCAGCATCAAGGGTTGGAATTGGGGGTTAAATCACCAAAATGATTCCCGAGCGCGGCTGCTGCTCACTGCTCCCCTCACCTCAATGGTGTGGAACAAGGGGATGGGTCAAATTCAGAGGGTAATTTCACCACATTTAGTGTGTGTGTGTGACTATCAGTGGTACCGGTACTTTAACTTTAATTTCCTCTTCCTGGCTAGTTACTCTGCTGTAACACAGCATTAGCCTTCTGTTTAAGTGAACACAACATTTACCGTATTATTTTCTTTCTTCATATTCAAGATAGCTTAGTGCCATGGCTAGCATAGCTTGTCCTTTCCTCCTCTGTATTTGTCCGCGCTAACCCAGCTAACAAAAGGCGTTAAAAGAATGTTCGCTGATAGTTCTCCCTTGGTTAGTTGCAACCAATCCTACAGCTAACCTTTAAAGAACATCATCCTTACTGCCACATTTTACAAGTGTCTGTATTACTTTATTTAACATACGTAAATAATCTATGACTCGACAGTTGTCCAGCAGTTCATGAATCACCCACGTTCTAATCGTGATGCATCAGAGAACCGATCATTTTCCCCACCTCTATTCAATAACCAATTCAAGAACAGTTCACAAATCAAGTTCCGCTGAAAATGAAAAAATAAATACAATCTACAACAAATTGTCATTATTATTGCAGCAAAACTAGCAGTAAGCACATGGAGAATGTGCGAAAAATTCTAGGGGTTATTAATTGCACCTTGATCATTGTAAGACGACATTGGTGTATAATGAGGAAGTGCCGTGTTGTTGTTGTGGCTACTTGTTAGCTCTGCGGCACTAGCGGTGTTATGATGGCTCCTCTTAGCGTGTTAAGGTCAGCAATAAAGTTTACTTTTTTAACTTCATTTCAATGAAGTGCATATTTACAGAAGTAAGGGGGATCTAAAACACAATACATAGATCAGACAAGGAGAATGGTGTAGGGAGGATTGTGCATTGTCAGATGTGCCACTAAATGAAAAGTTGGATGTATACTGACAAAAAACAAATCGATTTGAAAGAAGTAGGGCTGCAACAACTAATCGATTAAATCGATTATAAAAATCGATTATAAAAATAGTTGGCGATTAATTTAGTCATCGATTCGTTGGATCTATGCTATGCACATGCGCAGAGGCAATTTATTATTATTATTATTTTTTGTAATAAACCTTTATTTATAAACTGCAACATGTACAAACAGCTGAGAAACAATCAAAATAAGTATGGTGCCAATATGCTTTTTTCCCCCCAATAAAACACTGGAAAGGATAGAAATGTAGTCTCTTTTATCCGATTATTAATCGAAGTAATAATCGACAGATTAATCGATTATCAAATTAATCGTTAGTTCCAGCCCTAGAAAGAAGTAAAAGTAAAACACAAAATAGTGTTAAATGATAATAGTCATAAAGATTGTCATGTAGTTTTGATGTAATAAAGAGAAAGAGAAAAGGGGTGGAAAAGTCATATTTTATATATACATTTTCATACATACACATTTCAAAATGTAAAAAGAATACGGTATGCAAGTACTTTTGTTGCAAAATAATTTGCTAACGCGTATCTCAGTCTGTGCGTCTGTAATCCAATTTACGTGTCGGTGTACAAATACGTGAGTCGATCTCAATGTGTGTGTGTAACCTGAGTGTTTTAAGTTGATGTGACTTTTGCTTCGTTTCTGCCGTTAAAGAGTTGTGTGTCCAGATTCAGATGTGTGTAAGTGTAAAGCAATCTGTATCTAAGACTTGTCTGTGCATAAAAAATGTGTCTAATCAGATTTGTGTGAGGCAGGAACCCAGATTGGCTGTATTTTTACACAAGACTTTTGCCACACTCCTGCCGTGTAAGAGTTGTGTGTCCTTGCAGTGACCCAAAGTTGTAAAACGACTTGTCTCTAACTTCATCTTGCCTTTCCCTATACTGACCACGAGTCGGCTAGTGGTGAGATCGAGTAGCAATCATTATTATAGTGGTATTGTTGAATTTGCTATAAAAGTAATTATACCAACACTAAAAAATGTTAGAGAAGTGGTATTTTCTTAAAAAAATAAAAAATAAATAATGTATCTTAGTTGTTTAGACAGTAATGTGTTTATACAAGTTTAGATTGGGGAATTGTTTTTTAAAGGGGAAAGACGTTAAAGTCTCTTGTTTAAACTAGCTAGCAAGCTAACGCTAGTCAATCAAAGTTTATTTATAAAGCCCTTAATCACAAGTGTCTCAAAGTCGGTCCATAATTTTATTAAGGTGTGGTTATTAAATCATGGTTTTTGGATCATTTTAATTTAATACAGTAATACTAACCGCCGGGAGTTTTACAGCGGTTACCATTACTATAGTTTATGTGCTTGTTGTAGAAATGCCCACAGCTGCTCTTGTAACCCGTAACAACCGAACTTATGTCCATTGTCATTTATCGTTCGGTTAGACTTAGACTCCTTTATTGTCATTCAAATTTGAACTTTACAGTACAGATATATATACAGTACGAAATTTCATTGTATTAGCTCGTTGTAGTGCAGGATAAAAGAGCAATAAGGTGCAGATATAAATAAATAGATTTACTGTACAGATAAATATATTGCACTTTTGCATATGCATCCACGTTTATGGATGTATGTTATATTGTCTTTATATTCCAGCGAGTTACCGTATTTTTCCGATTATAAATCGCTTCGGAGTATAAGTCGCACCGGCCGAAAATGCATAATAAAGAAGGAAAAAAACATATAAGTCGCATTTTTGGGGGAAATTTATTTGATAAAATCCAACACCAAGAATAGACATTTGAAAGGCAATTTTCAAGCACCCATTTGTGAATTCGTTCCTCGAGCTGTGGCCACCTAGCTTTTAGCCCGCGATTAGCTTTTTTTAAAAGTTTTCTTCATTTCAGTAAGAGTAGCCTCCGCTTTTCGCCAGTCCCTTACTAGTTTCTCGCTTACTCCAAACTTTCTTTCTGCTGCTCGATTGCAGTTTTCTTCTGCATATTTCCTTACTTCCAGCTTGTAACCTGCAGTATATGATTTCCTTTTCGGTGCCATTTTTGTTCAGCCCTTCTCAGTTTTTATAAGTTACCGCCAATGTTGAAATGATACATTTTCATAGGTACGGAAGTAGTAGCAGGTAGCATCTTTTTTTCCACAATGCACTTCTGCCATGACCTGCCCCCCCCAAATTTTTATTGGTTGACGTGTGTGTGTGTGAGACGATTGCTGATATACGCCTAGTCTCTTACGTGAATGAGATGAATAATATTATTTGATATTTTACGATAATGTGTTAATAATGTCACACATAAATCGCTCCAGAGTATAAATCGCACCCCCGGCCAAACTATGAAAAAAACTGCGATTTATAATTCGAAAAATACGGTAATCTGTTATTGGGGGGAATTTAGGTGATTACTATGATGTGTTCAAGAGTCTTTTAAGAGTTTTTAGAGTCGGTTAATTGACTTATCGAATATCGGTCCAGGTCTAAATACAGCCGTACTCTAAATTATTCAATGTGAGATGGGTCGGGCTATTTAAATACGTTTTTATTTTGTTGGTTTATTGTAAACTCCTGCAAATTTTACAAATGTATCAAAAACAATGCAGATTGATCCATTCTCATTAATCTGAACACAATCTATAAGCAGTGAAGAATGACTCAAAATCCATTAAAAATCTGTTGCAACGCATTCCTGGCAGTTTATCCAAGTATTGTTAGCCAACATGGGCATTTGATGCGTTAATGACAGACTGTAGAATATGAGAGTAATTTCCAGCATAACATAAAAATGATGAGGTGTACTTACCGGTTGTTGCGCCGGTCACGGCCTTGGTAATGGCGCTGCTAGCCACAGCCCTATTTCTGTTCAACAGCTCCTCATAATCCCTGTCTCCCCTTTGTCAGCAAAATACAAAGATATTTTTACAACAGCAACAAATGAATCCAACAAATAATTTTTGTGTCTTAGACAACTTTATCAAAGGTGTGAAATTGATCGCATTCTCACTTTTGCATATTGTAAGAAAGCCTGCTGTGTCTTTCTGGTGGTGGTGAGATGTAGGCTGGATTGATATGCAGACTTGGAGACGGCTGTCTCGGAGCGTTGAAAAGTTGAGGAGGAAACAAAGGAGGAGGGAGGATGTTGGGGGGCACAGGTGGGAAGGGAGGTGGTGGCTGGCCGAGGAAAGGGCTGGAATGTGAGGGAAATATGTTGCCGAGGGGATGCGGCGGGAAGTGAGTGGGTATACTGCGAGGAGGGTTGTTGTTCCGGGGTAATGGCGTATTCTCCAGCGAATCGCAGTCCCTGGAATTACTGCGCATTGGGAAGCCTATGAAAAGCACTTAAGTCACGTGGATGTACAGTATATCATTCACTACGTTTACACTGCAGGTCAAAAGTAGCTCAAATCTGATTTTTTTCCAGCTGACTGTTTACACTCGCAAGCAAAATGTGATCTTTATCAGACTCCAGTATAAACACGCACAGGCCCCAAAGTGGCCTCGACGTCACTTGTATGCACAGTTTGATTAAGTGAGAAAACAAACGAAGTTGACCAGATTTCGTAAATGAACAAGAAAGTCGCTACTACAAAATAAAATAATGTGTGTTTTCTTCACGTGAAAATAAATACAAGTAATATAATGTATGAATGGATGTATATAATGTTATATATTTGGGAGAGTTTGAATCTTTTTATGGCTGTTAAGTAGAGGCAACACATCAGCGTGAATCTATGTTAGCTTTATTCTTCAACTCACTTACGTAAACAACTTAAGCAATATATGTAACCTATAAGCAAATACGCCACAACATCAACTCCAGTTCTTCAACAATCGCTATTTCTTTGGAATCCAAATATAGGTCTTAAAAATATTCAGCCACCGAAAAAAGACTTTGCTCATCGAAACCGGATGTTTTGATGTAGTATCCACTTCCGCTGGCAAGCTGCGTCCTTCCCCGTGCACACTAATAACGAAGCTCAAAGAGATGCAACAGTATCAAAATCTCACGGTACGATAATATCATGGTATTAAGGCCACGGTATGATATTATCATGGCATATGTCGGAAAAAATAAAAGAGACTTAAAAATGTTAGTGTGTAAAATGAATTGGCAGAAATGTTTAAGATAAACACATTTACTGTAAGTGAACCATAAACATAATGCTAAAATTATCAAATCTTAATACAAATATGATTTTTTAAGCACAAATAATTGTGTCGGTACATCCACCGTTTCAAGCAAATAATTCAAAAAATACTTACAGCTGCGTTTCTTTAAAGTGACAACGTAAACATCCAGTGTAAAACACTTATGTTCACTTCATTGTCTTTCAACTTTTACTTTCTGACAAGCAGTATACTTGACAGGGGACATGTTTATATAAGCCTGAAAAATACTGTCTCTCAGAAAAATTAATTACAAATTTAACTTTTAATGTTGTAAATAACAAACTGATGTTTTGGTTCGCTGGCTTCAAATATATTTTCTGTATGACAGTTGATGAGAAAACATGGATGGTTGAATTGAGGATTTATCAAGTAGTCTTTCAGTTTCCTCATATTTTCCACATTGAGCATTTTTTTGGTGATTACATCCGTACGGTACGATGTGACTGTCTGGCTGTGCGTCGCCTTGGAAACGCTCGAGACGAAACTATTGCTTTGCAAAACACAGAGTTTCTTACCTCAGCTTTACCATGAATTGATTTACGTGGACCCAGACTTAAACAAGTTGAAAAACTTATTCGGGTGTTACCATTTAGTGGTCAATTGTACGGAATATGTACTGAACTGTGCAATCTACTAATAAAAGTTTCAATCAATCAATCAAAGCTTAAGAGCTTATGTTTTCGCCAGGGTTTGTTTTTCTGTTTGCTAGCAACATAACTCAAATAGTTATACATAGATTTTGATGACAGTTTTCAGGGAATGTCCAAAAAACCCACAAAATAATTCCTCTCATCGACAACATACACTTGGGCGCTGCGCAAAGGATATTGGGAGATGTAGTTTATTTCCAGACCTGGCCAAAGCTAAAATGCCAGAAAAAAAAACTACACACCAAATTTTGTTTGATACCGCCAGGCATCACAGTAATATTGCAAAGACTTTGAAACCGAAATACCGTGGTATCTACAATACCGTTACACCCCTGGTAGTTTGCCCAAAGATGACGCAAAAGTCGTATTCAGGTTGCATTGCCGTTTAGACTGAAGTCACATTTGAAAAGATCAGATTCAGACTACCTCTTGATGTGGCCTGAATCTATTGCGAAAAGAAAATCAGATTTGAAGCACTTTGGTGCATGTAGACTGGCAAAAAAAATAAATCAGATCTGTGTCATTTGAGGGGTAAAAAAATCAGATTTGGTGGTCAGTGTAAAAAGGGTCATTGTTAGTGTGAGAAAATGGTGGCACTCTTACGTTTGTTTGCAACATATTCGAACACAGTTAAGTTTTGCTGAGTGGCAAGGCGGCAGTCTATTTTTTCCCCATCCATCGTACATTGTGGTATTTTATCCAACAATATTTTTGCGGACCTTCCTGAAGTCACCACCAACTTTGCATAGCTATAAAAGAGGGGATGAAAAGAAGCATAAACAGCATATTTGAGGCCATATTTGAGGCCATGAAAGTGAACTAAGTGTGAACATCGACTTGTTACATACCCTCTTGATTGGCCATTTGCTTTGTTCTCTGCAAATTTGATCTCCTCGATATCCCTTACGTCTAACCTTTGGGCCACAGACAAGACGTCTTCGTCAGATGTCCACTAAATGGTACAAGAAGATGGGGAAATGGGAAAGAGAAGAACATAAGTACTGTTTACCTTTATTGATTTGTTTGTCTTGCTTGTCTTTCTCTCAGACAGACAGGGCTTTGCTGTCCATAACACACGCACGCACACACACCGCGCAGTGAGCTAGCATTACGCTAAAAGCTAATTAGCCTTCACCTCAAGGACTGCGAGCGAGCTGAGCTGCCGTTTATATTTCTAGAACGTCAACGGGCTCATAGTGATGTTACTAGTAGTTGACTGGGAGGTGTTTATTATAATTTGGGGAGAGTACGCTGACTTACCTGCTGAACACCTATCTGCTCACTCCACCGCAGGAGCACTGACTCCATGCGCTCTGAATACGCACTGCTGATTGGCTGTTACATGCGCTCTGAATATGCACTGTTGATTGGCTGTTACATGCGCTCTGAATACACACTGCTGATTGGCTGTTACTGCTCTGCGTGTAACCATTCAGATGGTTCTGTGGGTGGGACAATGCTGGGTGCTGCAGAGACGTACTGACAGAGGCAGAACTAAGCTGAGCAGCTTGTTAAGACTTTAGTTTAGAAGCTGCGGGAAACCCTGCACTAGATGTGGTGAAATTACCCTCTGCGTTTGACCCATCCCCTTGCTCAACCCGCTGTGAGGTGAGGGGAGCAGTGAGCAGCAGCAGTGGCCGCGCTCTGGAATCATTTTGGTGATTTAACCACCAATTCCAACCCTTGATGCCGAGTGCCAAGCAGGGAGGTAATGGGTCCCATTTTTATAGTCTTTGGTATGACTCGGCCGGGGTTTGAACTCACGACCTACCGATCTCAGGGCGGACACTCTATCCACAAGGCGACTGAGCAGGCTATTTAATAATTACAAATATTCAGCCCGCTAAACATTCTGAGGACTATCAACCAGAATGGGTTATAAACGAATATACACAATATTTCAGCCCGCCAGACAATTTCCCCCCTATTTTCCTCAACTGATGTACTAGGCTTTATTTAGGTTGAACTATGACAGATTACCTTACAAAACATATTTTACAATCAAAGCATGATGATAATGTAACACATTTTAGTTGGTCTAGTTGGACCGGATGTGATGCGTAGCGCTTTTATTTTGACAAGCGGGGTCTTGACACGTTTTGATAACAATAAAAATATGACAATTAAAAAAGTGCCTCTTGACTTCCTGCCTACCGCCTTTCTTTCCTTCTTAGCTTGTATCCCATCTTACTAAACCAGTTACAGTAAGAATGTCTATTTTTTGTTATCATTGCACTAATCTTTAATCTAAACATACAAGTGAAACTTTGCCTTTCCGAATGCAAGCATTGCAGCAGGCATTTGCTCCAGTGATGATGGCTCACGGCAATTTCTGGATGAAAATGGTCTCGTTTTGGGAGAACGACTTGCCGTGGCTTTGGACATGGGCTTTCCATATTGTACTTTTTCTATTTCCATTTCTGCTTACTATTTTCCCCCCGCTTGTGGCTCAACAGTAACTGAACGCAGATACATTTTCCCACACTATGGAATGGACAGAGGGTTAGACAGGATGCACGCGCGTTTATCGCGCAGCAAAAAAATGTGCGCCAGTAAAGGAAATGATAGTTAACGCTATACTATCACATTAAGTTTGACAGCCCTAATATTTACCTTATTTTTGTGGACTTTTTATATCTGCACTGCAATTATTTCCCCATTGTGGGATAAATAAATAAATTATATCCAACCCTATCCTATTGAATACACAGCACAGCAACTTCCCTCCGTTCTGGTTGGTCACTTTAAACGCCTAATGTCTCCACGTCAGAGTCAATCCGAGGAAACTGTTGTGTGTCACTTCTGAAGAAGTTTAGTCTTTAGTCAAAATAACCCAATATTAGTGTATTTTGTCATTAAATATACATGTTTATACAAGGACACGCAAGCGTTTTATGAGTCAACACGCACGTAAAATTAGTCTGAGAATTTTGGCACTGTCTTGACGCTATATATATTTTCCCCCTAATCGCAATAGTTTTGTCAGAGGCACATTTTATGTGTTAACCATACTTAAACCCGAGCAACCCATTTATGAAGCATGAAAATGTGTTGGTATTCAGGTATTGCCCCCGTAAACAGTGTGAATATTTGGAAATTGATATGAAAAATAGACGGCTTTTATCCTGGACTTCATGACCTGGGGCCGTATTTATCAAGCGTCTTAGAATTACTCCTAAGAAGTCTGCTAAGAGTTGACTTATGAGTAAAGAAATTATTCGCTGAAAGCGGCACTTAAAAGATAGTTATCAAGAGTCTTACTCACACTTTCAGCGAAGTGTAGGACTGAATCTTAAGAGTCACACTCAGAGCTGAATTACGACATTACTATGTGCCGTAAACGGAATTTTAGGTGACGTCATTTCTGTGTCCATAGAAATGACCAATCACGGAAGGGAATCTCTTGTCTAAGAATAAAGAAATATCTTAGAAATATTCAAGTGGACAATGGGAGTGTATATTTTGACAATAAACTACAAAATAATACAAAACAAACAAACAATATTGGCAATGAATCAAAAATAAATGTTTCCTTTTCTTTCCAATTCATTTTCCCAGTGGCGAGATATCGAAGGATTGTGATGACCTTTAGTTCTGCTGTGAAAGCTCTGCTGCGTGATGTTGCTGATGAGATGACGCCCCTTATTAAATCCGTGACAAAAATAATACCCGCTCTGTCTAAACGATACCGTTTGATCAGGTACTCGTCATCAAACAAAGCCAGGACATCCTTTCGCTCCCTGAATGTTCGCGCACGTCTCTCTCGCCTCAGTGCCATTACCCGCTGGCAACTCCTAACCACTTAGGACACCTTTGAAGGTCTCTTAAATATCGTGGAGAGTAGGAGTGATTCTTAGACTTAAGAAAGCTGATAAATAGCTTTTATTCTTAAGTTTGAGAGTAGGACTAAATTTCGCAAATTCTCAGGACTTAAGTGTAAAATGGCACTCTAAGACGCTTGATAAATACGGCCCCTGATCAGTAAAACTTTGGGGTCATTCCACCGAATTTTGGTTGTTTTAAGTCTTAAATTAAACTTAATTTCTGTATTTTGTCCACTCCAATATCGATAATACACATATTGAACTACTCAACATGTGTATTAGTGAATCTCGAGCCACTATTTAATTTTTGCTCGAGGTTCCTATTAATAGATAACCTATTCGAGTAACAGAACTGAAAGCAACAGGATTGAGTTTATGGCATAGAATTAGCAAATAAATTATAAATAACCACATGATGTTATGCTTAAAGCATGTTAACAGGTGAAAACCCAGGCACGCGTAAACATATATCAGATAAACTAATTTTTTAATTAAAGAAAATTAAGTATAGTTGGGATAAGAAGTAATATAAATATGCAAAAAAAACAAAAAACATTCAGAATGATTGAAATGATTATATTTCATGGTAAAGTCTAATTTTAGGAAGCATGGCTAGGCAACAAATGCTATTTTCCCCCAAAGTTCAAAGCAGTTCATATTAATGTTTTAAATTTAATTTACTAATAAATATGTCATAAGATCACTGTGCAGGACACTTGGCTTAATGAAACGTTGTTTTACATTTAATTTTGTCATGCATTTCATTTCTATGGGACGCAAATGGCACTAATTCAGTGGAATGGCCCTGTTACAACTGAATGTGAAAATACATAATTATTAATAAATCAATATACCATGTACATTGTTATACACTATTCATCTTCAAATTCTAAATACCCATTTGTACATACTCAAACTGAATTCTAAGTACAATTTGTATTACAAATTGGTCTCCTGAGTAGGGATGGTTACATTTCACATTTGAATCAATACAGTACCGATTCCTGGTACCTGAAAATCGACACCGGTACTCATCTGTACCAATTTCCGGTACTTCTGTATGTATTCATGTGTAATTAATTTGTTTATTAAAATCTACATGTTTTAATTTTATATTTACAAAAGGTAATGATAATTGTGCTGTTTCGTCATTATATCTTGACTTCTTACCGTTCTAAGTCTCATTTGCAAGTATTTTGTAGTACACTTTCCATGCTGTTGCAATTCCAATATGTTAGATGTGTTGCCTACTCAGGGAGTAGTTTTTTCCATGAAGCTGAATCTAGTCTTTTGTTGCGCCTTAAAAATTGCTTGTACTGTAATAAGGGCTGGGCGATATATCGATATACTCGATATATCGCGGGTTTGTCTCTGTGGGATATAGAAATTTACTATATCGTGATATTCGAGTATACGTTCTCACGCAGTTGCTTTTAGCTGCAGGCATTACACTACAGGCTCTTCTCACTCTTTCTAGTCTCTCCTTCTCACAGAGACTTAAACAAGCGCACCTTCTTACATACGTCAGCCCTCGCTGAGCAGAGAGGTAGCAGCATGGCTAAAGTTAGCTGTGGTGCGGGTGGTAATATGAGAGAAAGAAGGTGCGAATCTGGTAACAAATGAAGGAATAATTAATTCCTAAGAAAAACAGCACGGGGTCCATCGTCTGGCGGTGGTTTTGCTTCGAGTGGGAATATGTCGAACAGACAACCGTAATTTGTCAAGTGTCGGGCGAAAGCGTTGCTACAAAAAGTAGCATTACTGCTAATGTAGCATCATTTGAAAAGTCACCCGCTCGAGAATGATGAGTGCTTACTACGCACGTCAACATCCCCGTTCGGTGCCACACCTACAAAATGCAGAGGCAACCATTTCCACATCAACACCGTATGAAAAAAATAGTCCACGACATGAGGAGATAACGTCCGCCGAAACCTACCACATAGCGAAGGACGTACACAATGTGATTTCCTATTATGCAGCTAATTTTTATTTGACAGTTATTGAAATATCTTGTGTGACATCATGCACAGAAGTGCACTTTATTTGTTTTAAACTATTGTAGCGGCGTTCTGTACAAAAAGTGCACTTTAATTTAGTGTTGTTTGATTTGTCATCTTGAGGACATCATGCACAAAAGTGGACTAATAGCTTGTTTTAAAATGTCTCTGACAATCTTGCACGTTCTGTTTTGAAATGACATGAATGTTTGTGCCACTGCTTAATAACTGTTAAATAAATACAGTGTTGGTCAATTGACTGAGTTGTGATTTCCCTCTCTGCATGAAAGTTTAAAATGAGCATATATTAATGCAGTATGAACTAGGGCTGGGCGATATATCGATATACGCGATATATCGATATACGCAATATATCGCGGGGTTGTCTCTGTGCGATATAGAAAATGACTATATCGTGATATCGAGTATACGTTCTCATGCAGTTGCTTTTAGCTGCGGGCATTAAACTGCATGCCCTACTCGCTCTTTCTAGTCTCTCCTTCTCACAGGCAGCAAGCTCAGCTTCTACACACGTCACATACTGGCACGTCATACGTCACATACGTATACGCCCTCCCCGAGCAGAGAGGTAGCAGCATGGCTAAAGTTAGCTGTGATGCTAGCGGTAATACGAGAGAAAGAAGGTGCGAACCTGGTAACAAATGAAGGAAGAATTAATTCCCAAGAAAAACAGCAAAACCACCGCCATTGTCTGGCTTCAAGTGGGAAGATGTCGAACAGACAACCGTAATTTGTCAAGTGTGGGGCCAAAGCGTTGCTATAAAAAGTAGCATTACTGCTGTAACAAACAGTTCAGGGTGTCCCAAGTTACCGGAGTGTGTTAGGTAAGGAGGAGGAGTTTTGTCCCTCCAGAGTTGTTGCCGTAGGGCTGTGACGTAGGGTGTGTGTGGTTGTGGAAGGAGGTGTGTGATGTTGACATTAAAGAAGCGGTGGCTACCGAACCTGCTCTAATGTCTCTGTTTATTATTTTATTAGATACGTACACTGTATAGGCGAACCCAGGACACTCGGCTACACTGCTAATATGTAGCATCATTTGAAAAGTCACCCGCGAGACAATGAAGAGTGCTTACTCCGCACGTCGACATCGTTCGGTGCCACACGTCCACACCATCAAAATGCCGAGGCAAACATTTCCAGATCAACACCATATGAAAAAAATAGTGATTTTTTAGTTGTGATTTCCTTCTCTTCATGAAAGTTTAAAAGTAGCATATATTAATGCAGTATGAAGAATAATGTTTTAATGGAGACACATAGAATCATCATACTGCTGTGGTTATATGCATGACGTGTTCATTCAAGGCTAAGGCAAAATATCGAGATATATATTGTGTATCGCGATATGGCCTAAAAATATCGAGATATTTAAAAAAGGCCATATCGCCCAGCCCTAACTGTTAAGTATTGTACACACCAGCTGTTTAACTATAACGGGCACCTTAGCTGTAGTTTTCATGACCAAATTTGGAGGTGTTGAAATCGCAAAGGTTTTAGTGTCATCTATCAGGCATACTTACTTTGTTGTCACGGAAAATTGATTTTACGTGAATCAACACCCGGTTGCAGCTTCGGAATTAGGTCGGTGCCAATAAAAGTACCAAATTCGGTACACATACCTACTTTTGAGACCGAAATCAACAATTTGCGCTTTTATTTCCAGTACATCACATTCCTTCTAGTATTGTGGCTACCGTGAAAATGCATCCGCTTGTGTTAATATACATCGTGATGTGTAACTCACCCAGGAAAAAGGTCCTACGTATAAAGGGAATTTTTGCGGATTGTTTGGCTCCTTTAAGCCCGTCTTGACATTATCTCCGTCATTCTCCGCAGTTGTTGGCGTTTTCCTTCCAGCATCTGCATTTGAAGTCATGTCCTCATCCTTATCAACTGAATCCGGAAGCACGGCCTCATCAAACAGATCATCAATTCTGTCAAAATCCTGCAATGGAATTCGGGAGAAAAAAGACATTTGAGTCATCTTGTGTTTATGTGCAGTATAAATTACTAGGGTCCACATTTTCTTACTTATAGTGGACCAAATAATTCCAATGCTTTCTTTTTGCATGAAGAAAAATATTCCATATAAACATTTGCACTACGTTTACTTCCAGATGGAAACAAAAAACGTTTGGCTGATTTACTTGCAGCAAAAGCTAGTATTACCTCGTCGTTTGGATTGGCGTCAGAGTGGAGATTGATGGCACCCTTTCTGGATGTACTCGGCCAGGCTGCAGCCATCCCCGGGGCCTGTGATCATTCAACGGACGATGTTGCTAATGCACTTTCTTGGTTAAATGTTATTGAGAAGCAGGTTGAAGTTAGACTTGCACATTCACTCGCGGCGCATTGGGGAACGATACACAATGCTAGCTCACGATTTAAATTGTAGCACATTTGCTAACGGTAGCTAACGTTACACTCGAATTAATGGAGAAACGGCGGTGAATTGACGTAGATACGCGTTATAATTAGTATAAGCCTAACATGACCGAACGACACATTGACAAAATGCAGCTCAATGAAAACAAGCACGTGTTATTTACAATTCTGCAGTTTTGCTTTTATGGTCCGCTGATGCTATTGTTGCTAACCTACCTGACTGGTCAAGTGCATCTGCAAAATGTGACCGGCTCGCAACAAAGTACCCACTTGTTTTTTTTTCCCATGAGCCTCATGGGTCTAACATGGTGGAAAGGGTTATTAGTAAACATAACATATACGTTAATATTAAAATGTATGTGATTAAAAACGAGCTGGTGTAGTAACAACTTTTCTACATGTACATATGGCGGTGTTATTAACAGTTTATCTGAGGATAAAGCCAAAGTTATATCAGCGATGGAGTGTCACGTGTCTGCGGTGCGCCAATCACAGCGCGGTGTGACGTAGGGAGGACGTTTTCTTTTCCGACGTTGGTCCACATTGGCGGTCGTCTCTCCAGAGGTCGACATCGGATAAAGACAAGGATCCAAATGTTGTCTTCGGTCATTTCCAAAAGAGTGAGTTTTTCGGAAAAAACGTTTTCATCTCATGGCGCGTTTGTAGTGGAAATAAACTCGGACGTTAGCAATACCAGCTAATTAACTTTGAATTGATTAATATGTCATTTACTAGTGAAGGAAAATGACCGTAGTGGGTGTTGTGAATGCCAGTATGTTGAGATAAATACGCGTTGAACCAACTCCGACACTTTATGCTGCAAGAATGTTGAACATCTCCAAGGAGTGTTGTGCAATAGGGCAGAATGAGACGTTATGCAAGTGTGCTTTGCTGCCTTCTCCTTGCCGAGAGTGCATCACATTATTGAAGTCATTCTAAATACTGTACTGCAGTGTTTTTCAACATTTTCTGAGCCAAGGCACACAAAATTCCGAGGCACACCACAAGCAGAACACATAAAAAAAAAAATGAAACTCAGTAGCCGATATTTACAATAAAAAGTCGTTCTCGCAATTGTTGGATATGAATTCAAACCATAACCAGCCACGCATCACTATAGCTCTTGTCTCAAAGTAGGTGTACTGTCACGACCTGTCACTTTTTTGCTGTTTTCCTGTGTGTAGTGTTTTAGTTCTTGTATTGTGCTCCTATTTTGGTGGCTTTTCCTCTTTTGTTGGTATTTTCCCTGTAGCAGTTTTATGTCTTCCTTGAATGCCATTCCCCGCACCTGCTTTGTTTTCGCAATCAAGACTATTTATCCTTCTTTGTGTGGACATTGTTGATTGTCATGTCATGTACAGATGTACTTTGTGGACGCCGTCTCTGCTCCACACGCTGTTAGTCTTTGCTGTCGTCCAGCATTCTGTTTTTGTTTACTTTGCAGCTAGTTCAGTTTTAGTTTTGTTTTGCATAGCTATCCCTAAGCTTCAGTGCCTTTTCTTAGCGGCACTTGCCTTTGATTTATTTTTGGTTTAAGTGTTAGATACCTTTTTACCTGCACGCTGCCTCCCGCATATTGTGATCACGACAACCTATGTTCCCGACATCGACAAAGCAATTAGCTACCTGCTGCCACCTACTGATATGGAAGAGTATTACACGGTTACTTTGCCGAGCTATTATGTATTTATACCGAGCTTTGCCAATTTTAAAGCATCTGTACTAAAACCTAAGTAAACTAAAGATTAGTATTTTTTTCATAACATACTAAGTAAATAACAAAGCAAATTAGATAAGATGAACACAAAAACAAGTTTTAACTGTTTACTAAACAGTAAAACACATGTAAAAAAAAATATAAAATACAAAGTCATGAGTGTGTGTGGAGGATGCAAAACCCAAAATAAACAAATTGCCTTGTCTGGGATAATTAAGACGTTTGGAAATGTTAACATTATTATCTTCAAAATTATAATGCAACATACGCTGTTACCATCATTACTACCTACACATGTGCATAAAAGGCTACAATGATTAGATAGATTAATTTGATTAGAAAAATGCCCTTTTGTATTCTGTTGCTTTGTTTAATCTTTTAACGAGTGTAACTAATACAAATGGATAAAATCTAGACCGCATGGAGTGCTCAGAACTTTAAATACGAGGATTTAGCTTACATACGGCTGCTGCAATAGAGCACACATGGCTACCGTATTTTTCGGACTATAAGTCACAGGTTTTTTCATAATTTGGGGGGGGGGTGCGACTTATACTCAGGAGCGACTTATGTGTGAAATTATTAACACATTACCGTAATAATATTATTTAGCTCATTCACGTAAGAGACTAGACGTATAAGATTTCATCGGATTTAGCGATTAGGAGTGACAGATTGTTTGGTAAACGTATAGCATGTTCTATATGTTATAGTTATTTGAATGACTCTTACCATAATATGTTACGTTAACATACCAGGCACGTTCTCAGTTGGTTATTTATATGTCATATAACGTACACTTATTCAGCCTGCTCACTATTCTTTATTTATTTTAAATTGCCTTTCAAATGTCTATTGTTAGTGTTGGGTTTTATCAAATACATTTCCCCAAAAAATGCGACTTATACTCCAGTGCGATTTATATATGTTTTTTCCCTTCTTTATTATGCATTTTCGGCCGGTGCGACTTATACTCCGGAGCGGCTTATACTCCGAAAAATACGGTAATCTACATGGGCTTTTGGGGCATGGATGCTGGTGATGTTGGGTTGCCAGTGAGGTATGACGTGTCGAAGCCAGGTGTTTTGTTTTTTTTTCTCCTCGCGGAGTGTTTGCAAGGCATTTGGTTGATGCGACATGCGCAATATCTTTCTCTGAAGAAGTAAAAAAGTTCTGCACGGCCGAAGCCATATTTGTTTACACTGTGAGGTCCGGTGAGTTTAGGGGCAGTTTGGAACCTCCTATGAGGTAGAAGTGCTTGATGTGTTCATCCGAACACACCTACAGCACAGTATAGATGATCTTGTCTCATTGGAGCGTTGTTTAATTTATTTTTAGAGGCTATCGGATTATCGTTGGACATAAAACGTTTTAATATCAGCCCGATAATTATCGTGCACCCCTAGATATTAGCTTTGTCTCACAGATGACAAAGCCAGTAAGTATAATGTTTAATCATATATCTAATCTATTAAAAAAAGTAATCCAAGAGCCAATAAAAAAAGCGAGATGCAGGGTTCAGACATCCCTGATTTAGTTTAAAGAGAAGCAGCTAAGTGAAATTTCACATTCAAGTGTGAATGTGATAATTAAATTCAAACAACTTTATTAATCCCTCAAGGGGAAATTCATTTTAATTATGTGTTGTATGATAGTGTGGCTGTCACTTTAAATATTTACACATATATTTATCTTCTTTTTTTGTGAAACAGTTCTTTTTTTCTCACTTTGTACGTTGGTTTCCTGTCAGCTGGTTACAGGAATGTGCCGGACGGCGTGGAGACCTGCTCTGACCGGGCTGGTACCTTCTCGCTGTTACCGTGGCGAAGCACCTGATGATGTCAAGACTGACCTGATTGAGATCCCTTTGCCACCTTGGGACGAAAGACCCGGAGAGTCCACGCACATGAAGAGACGGCGCTTGCTCTACGAGAGTCGTAAGAGAGGAATGCTGGAGAACTGCATATTACTCAGGTTATTATGTACTTATACTGTAGTTAATATGCAATAATGGCGGCTGTAGACCTCCAATACTGTGTTTCTCAAATAGTAAAGTGTCAGGGGGCTCGCAAGCAGCAGGGGAGATTTGTCTACTCTTTAGTATTCATCTTACAACGATACATAACCATGCAGCTAGATGGCAACAGTGCTCAATCTAATCAACAGGCTCCTTGGTCTACCCAGTATAAGTATCAAGTGCACAGGAACATGTGTGCAGAGCTGACAGAGAGATGGAAAAGTTGGTGACAGTAATGAAAATAAAAAATGAGTTGTATAACGACATTAGCCTATATCTGGATGTGTCATTGACCGGGCTAGCATGCTCAGCATTACACTAGTGTGATGGTGCTTCGCTCCAAAGCATTCGTTGCACGAACATACTAGCTTTGTTAGACAAGATCTCGGACTGTATCGGACAATAAATGTCCATTTCCATTTATTACAAGTAATAAGAAAACGTAAATGCCTTACTTACCTATCAAGGAGGAAATGAGCAAGTTTGGCGTCAGATGAAAAAATCTTCTCCGCCTTCAATTGTCTCCATCTTTCAAAGGCATCCCCGATACAAATCCTCGTTTTGTTCCTGGCTTTGTCATGATAAATTGAGAATCGTAAGGACGCCTTTTAGATTTACTAAGGTCTGACATGTTTAGTAACTTTAGCAGTGGCAGAAGCTAGACAAAGAGGGCGGTGCGTAGCTGGCAACCTGGATGTGACACACTCAGGGACTTTGTAATTGGTCAAACGGTGGAGGGCGGGGCATCGAAATAAAAACAATAACAAGATTTCGGGGCTGTAAATCTAATTTTGAAATGAGCATATCCCGGCTGAACTACTGTTATCAGTTATAGAGGTATTTGAAAAGAACATGATTTATTAATGCCTTTTGACATATCAGGGCCATTTAATGATGACTTGCTATGAAATTATTACTTATGTCACCTTTAAACATCACAAAATGCTTTTTCTTTCGAGGAAGTTAGGTTTGTGTTTTGTTGTTTGTTTTCATTGCTTCTATTTTAACAGTTTAAAAAAAATACATAAACAAGGTTAATTGTTTTTTTTTAGCACTTTGCCTTATCTTTCTTTTAAATGGACAATATTTTATTAGTCATTTAAGTTTTTGTAACCGCTGAATGAGCAACACAGTTGCAGTATAAATAAATATTTATGAATGAAGTAATCATCTTTGTTGTTAGTAAGCACATGCCCAGAATAACTTAAGCTGCATTTAGCATTCGATTGAAAAATTAGAGCCATTAGATGTGTGTATGCTTTATTATCCAATCAGTCGACAAATCATTAAAATAATTGTTGACTAATTGGCTATCAAAATAATCGTTAGTTGCAGCCCTATTGCTAAACATGCTGCACTACACACCATTGGAGTATAAGCTAGGATAGGATAGACTTTCCATCCATCCATCCATTTTCTACCGCTTGTCTCTCTCAGGGTCGGGGGGGGGGGGGGGGGGGGGTGCTGGAGCCTATAGGATAGACTTTACAGTAAGTAATTTATGTAGTTGACCCGCTGATACAAAAAGTCCACAAAAAATAAAGTAAAAAAAAAAAACAAACGCATGAAAACAAGAGGGAAACATCAGAGAGCACAGAGGACATAAAATAAATTAAAGGAGAGCTGATGCAATTAGCTACCACTTAACTTCTTTTCTATTATTCTTTTGTCCTGTTCAACGACTCAGACAAATCATATTGTTGATGTAGATGCCCATATCTGCTGTACAGATTTACTTTACAAAAGAAAAGTGTGGGATACTTTTCTTGTTGCCTTATTTGTATTATACTTTATTAAAGTGATTTATTTAATCTTTGGCACCGCCGGACCTGGGCAGGAGGGGATTGAAAGAAGAAAAAGGGGACAAGAGGGGGATAAGACAGAGAGTTAACAACAGAACAACATCAGCAAATACGATATGTACAAATATGATACAAAATATTATAGTAAAGAACCAGTTGTTGAAGCAGATAGTAATAATATAGAAATGACAATGAACAATATTGCACATTTGCACTACAAATACAACAATATAAATAACACTATCGATAATGACTAACAATAATAATTACCTCAAGCGCCATTTCAACATACAGCTACAAAAGTAAAACATAACAAAAAAACAAAAATGAGCAATAATCGCATAGCTACAATATACAAATATCGGCAGTAATGATACTAAGTATTATATCATTATACATTCGATACTACAGTGGTTAGGTCATATTTTTCATTCCCCAAAAAATATTTTGTCGATTTTGTTTGTGTTTACAAACTCAAGAAAGAAGTCTCTGGACACAGGAGGACTTCAAGGACAAAAAACAAAGGATTTAAATCAGAGTAGTAGGAAATAATGTGAATATTAAATTGATATTGTTACATCCTCTGTTTTTGTCTGTCAAAAATGGAATCACTCATTGATCTTCAAAACTTTCTAAGTATCGATATCAACATTGGTATGACCGATACTGCACCTGTAACTACTTGGTATTGGATTGATACCCAAAGTGGTAATATCACCCAAAACTAATGACTTGAGTATCAAATAACAGAAGAATAAGTGCTTTTTCATTTCAACATAATTGTAGATAGAACCATACTGTGATGATTATCTTGTGTGATGACTGTATTATAAAAATAGTATATATCTGTATCATGAATCAATTTAAGTTGACCCCGACTTAAACAAGTTGAAAAACTTAATCGGGTGTTACCATTTAGTGGTCAATTGTACGGAATATGTACTTCACTGTGCAATCTACTAATAAAAGTTTCAATCAATCAATCAATGTTACAACAGAAAGTAAACAGATAAATGTAAATTAGCAAATAGATAAATAAATGTAACAAAATCTGTACCGGTACATTATGTAATATGTTACTACATACACTACCAGCCAAATTAGGAGCCTTGTAACCTGTTGTGAAATAGTTCTAATATTGTTCTATTATTGTATTATTATTTACATACCAAATAATATATTGAATTCAGAACAATTCTGACTTTACAAAATATAACATTGCTGACCAGATGTTGATGTAACAATACATTTATGCAGGTGCTTCTGTGTATGTTGTTCCATATGTATTACACACATATACATGTGTACATGTATATGTGTGTAGTACATGCATATACTATACACATTCTACACTCATGCATGGTTGAATACTTTAACCATTAATTACATGACCAACTCTATTGTTGAAAGTTCCTACATACTATATGTATATTTATTACACTAACTGAAATAAAAATTTGGTTTTCTGTCCCTTGCAGCCTTTTTGCCAAAAAATACCTAAGCACAATGACTGAGACCCAGCTGAAGCAGTATGACAGACTGATCAACGAGCCAAGCAATGACTGGGATATCTACTACTGGGCAACAGGTAAAATAAATTTTTCATTGACAACTCTCTTGTTCGAAATGTGGTATTGTCTGCCATCGTATGTCCTTTTCACAAGGATGCATGTGTAGTGTCTTGCAACGAGGTCTATTTGCTTCTGAACATAGTGCCAAAAGGACATATAAAAAGAATCCATTACTATCAACTACTGTTTTCTTTCAAAAACACATAACCAATCCCATCCCATCCAACTTTATTTGTAGAGCATTCTAAAAAAGTGGACCAAAGTTCTGTACAGAATAATCTTTAAAGGACATAATAAACCATCTCATATTGTAAACTATAAATTACATAACTATTTATTTATGAAAACTTTATATATTGTTTACTTTTGTATTTAGCAATTATTTACTTACTCATTTGCCTGTATATTTATTCACTGTTGAGTACAAACAAATGTGTTAAAAAACTGCTATGATACAAAAAGGGGTAGGATTAAATAACCTCTGCTTTTTCCTACTTCTTTTCGGACATGCTGTAATGAGAAACTGGAAAAATGAGATGTATCATAGTTTATTTTAAACATGCATACAATTACAATAACACCATACTAGGGATGTCCGATAATGGCTTTTTGCCGATATTCCGATATTGTCCAACTCTTTAATTACCGATACTGATATCAACCGATACCGATATCAACCGATATATACAATCGTGGAATTAACATATTATTATGCCTAATTTGGACAACCAGGTATGGTGAAGATAAGGTACTTTAAAAAAAAAATTAATAAAATAAAATAAGATAAATAAATTAAAAACATTTAAATAAATTAAAAACATTTTCTTGAATAAAAAAGAAAGTAAAACAATATGAAAACAATGAAAACAGTTACATAGAAACTAGTAATTAATGAAAATGAGTAAAATTAACTGCTATAGGTTAGTACTATTAGTGGACCAGCAGCACGCACAATCATGTGTGCTTACGAACTGTATCCCTTGCAGACTGTATTGATATATATTGATATATAATGTAGGAACCAGAATATTAATAACAGAAAGAAACAACCCTTTTGTGTGAATGAGTGTAAATGGGGGAGGGAGGTTTTTTGGGTTGGTGCACTAATTGTAAGTGTATCTTGTGTTTTTTATGTTGATTTAATAAAAAAATAAAAATAAAAAAAAGATACCGATAATAAAAAAACCCGATACCGATAATTTCCGATATTACATTTTAATGCATTTATCGGCCGATCTCTACACCATACCCATAATAAAAGGCCTCGAAACTAAAGAAGGCTACAGTATACAGCTAAAAAACTAAACAAAAACCACACACTTTAAATAAATTTAAGACATAAAAGCGTGGATAAAAAGAACAACTAAATTAAACCAGAATAAGAACAAATAAAATGGAATCAATCAAAACAACTCAGCTAAAACTAGATTAATTACAATATGAGTAAGGATACAAATAACATCAATAGTACATTGTTCTCACAAAAAGGCCCAGTGATCCTAGATTATTAATTTATCCAATTATTAAACTAGCTCACGTGGAGTTTAATAATTGTCAGTACTCATTAAAGAGTCTTTATTGTCAATTTTACTTCAAATACATTAGCGTTATTGGAGACTTGAGTATTGGCCGATACCAGTATCAATCCGATACGATATCAGCACGAATCATACATACTTTTATTATTTTGTACGGTGGAATGTTAGAAAAGGCTCGATGAAGTGAAATATCTCAAACAGTATGAACAACACTAACCTATTTATTATTAACTGTTTGAAATCGACTTATGCTATCATTAGGTTGAAGTGGAGTGGTAATAGGTTGGTTTTTTTTTTGGCCACACCAAGTGACCACAATAATGTACTAAATTAAGTTCAAGATGCAGTAAGTTGAATGATGCACACACGTTTGTTACTGGATACTTTCTAATAAGGTTCTGCCTTGGAGACTTTGTATGTGTAAGTAATATGCAACTATAATTATTTGATACTTGTTTATATTGACAAATGTCATGTTTTAGACTGTACTATTGTTCAATTAAAGACTTGTATTACGTTCTTAGCTGTTGTGTAGCTGCTAGCTCCCTGTAGCCTACCATGTTTACCTTTTGTAAATGAGGTGACTAAAATAGATAAAAAGACCAACCTCGTGTGCTTATTGGAGGGCATTTAGATGTTAACTGGCTGTCCAGCATTGCACATGTAAACACGCTGCAGGACTGCTTGTATTGTAGTTTATATTGGAGAAATGTAGATGCAATCAGATTTTTTTGCTGATAGCAGACCAATATCAAATGGAATCGGGACAGTCCTACTTAAAACTTGTGATAGGAAACAGCATAATACCATTCAAACAATTTTGTTTAATAAACATATTAAAAGTATACCAGCAATATCAGCCCTGCTAATTCCTACTCCTTTTTGGACTTGTTGAATTGTGCAAGTGTAATTATGTGACGTTCCTCAATGTACCTTAAGCATGTCATAAACTAAAACCCTCTTGATCGATCAGTCTTGAACCGGTCTATATATTTTAGTTAGTAAATTGTTGGTGACGAAATAATACAGTACAGGTCATGTGTAATGTTTTGAAATAGAGCAACTCAGTCCATCTTTTGCTTGCAGAAGCTCAGCCGACCCCAGAAGTTTACCAAGGAGAAGTCATAGAAATGCTGAAAGAGTTCACAAAGAATCGCGATCAGGAACAGAGGTTGGACGCACCCAGCTTGGAATACCTGGAAAAAGAAGGCTAAATAGGACGCCCCATGAGCTGTGACCTTTTTATTTGAAATGGGGTGCTTATTATGCTATGTGACTTACGGAACCTACTTGCAGAATACTCAGTTCTATCAAGTTCTCCAGTTTTATGCAGCGAAGTGTGCAGTTGGGTTACAAAGCAACACTTCATTGTTGTCAAATATTGTTGTCAAAGCCCCGGGACACTATCATCTGGCACTCGCTGAGGGTGTGATGTATATATTTTGATTCACTTTTGGTTGAAAAATGGAATGTGGAAGATGAATACAGGAATTTGTAGGAATTCATCAAACAAATTATTAGTAAAATATTACACTTGCATGGTGAGCTTGTTTGTGTGCTGTAATTATGATATGCCAACCGCAAGTGTGATGTTATTTAATAAAATTGTCGTCTCCTGAGCCTCATCACTTTTTGTTCAATTACAAGAGGACTTAGTCTTAGACATCTGGTTTTTCTCATTTTTGTTCTTGTGAAGAGTATACATACAGTATTTGGTATACATATAGGCAAGTGTTAATGCAGTGTCAACTTACAACCACCAGATGGCGACTAGGTACCTTTGAATGGAAGTCGTTTTGTCTGGTTAATGTCCAATTTATTCAAATGAGAGGCAAGTAATGATTTATCCAAATCTATTTTTTTGGTCTAACATCCTCAAAGTCAAGCATTAAAGCATGACCAATGTGATCATTCAATATATATTTTATGCATGTGGAAGGGAGGTCCTTTTTTTTAAATATTGCATCTAAAGCGCAACCGAAAGAGCATGTCTTTCCATGTGAAGCTCATAAATGTTTGCTGAGAGGCACATAAATATTGCTCTCTCCTCATGCCTCATCATTGTAACCCTGAAGTGAGAGCAGAGGAGAAAAGCCTTCTGGACAGATGTGCACAGTGATTAAATTAGATCAAGGCTGCTTCAGTGTGCCTGTGGAATGACAATGTAAACATAAGTACGTCAAGGTGTTTTAACGCTGCAAAGTATATACAGGGCATTCTTTTGCACACCTCAATTTGCATGTCTTAATATAAACAGCATACATCAGGATAGGTTTGCTTGGTTTCTATTAAACAACACAGTTGGGATATTTGATACAATAACACGTTTCCCTTATTACATTCACAGTAGTGGTGGGCGATTACATCTAAATATTGATAGTATCGGATCAGTATTGTGTGATGAGATACATGTCAGTTCTAATCTTGCTTATTTGTTAAATTGTGTTCTCATTTTACATTGTTGATAGTGTTATATTTATATATTGTTTAGAACAGGTTAAAAAAATGTGGCTGGGGGCTGGACTGTGTGTGTGTGAGTGTGAATATATATATATATATATATATATATATATACATATATATATATATATATATATATATATATATATATATATACATACACACGTTAGGTCAGGAAAAAAACACAAAAGCTATATCATCCCTACAAGCCTGTTTCACAGGTTTCCCTGCTCGTCAGGGGATTTTATTTAAGTCCCCTGACGAGGGTTTGTAGGGATGATATAGACTCTGTTTTTTTCCTGACCTAACGTATATTCCGCTCTACCCCGGTATTGATCATTGTATAACGGATAAA
>NC_084562.2:39763254-39805754 GCF_033978685.3 Nerophis lumbriciformis
TAAAAGGATCTGCTGTAGAAAATGTGTGGATGGATGAACTGTTGTGAAAAGGTAATTTAAGTGTTCTAATATTTTTGCATTGGACTTTACTCAAGAAGTTCCCCATTGTGGGAATAAATGTTAACATTATCTTGTTCTCATTAGGTAAAATGGTAATTGTCAAATTGCATTAGGTGCGTACACTATTAAAATGTATGAGTAAAAACTGATTTTTGCCAATTGGTATCACTTAATTGAAAATACAGCGGTACCTCGCTTTTCGTTACTAATCTGTTAATATTTTGCTGCGATATCTTTTTTCTCAATAGTGTTTCTCACCTTATTTATCAAAGAGCCAGCATACTTGCTACATCCAAGAATGCACCCCACCAGGCACAAGACATTAAAACAACGTTGAGAACTCGTTGAATTAGGTCCTGACGTTGAGCAACTCAAACCTAACGTTGAAACAACATGCTTCTTGACGACGTTTAATCAATGTTGGATTCTGACGTTGATTTGACCATTGAATTTTGGTCTTTTCCCAACCAATATTTTACAACACAAATACAACGTTGAAACAACATGCCTTTTGACGGCGTTCTGAAAAAAGAGAAACACTTAATGAATATCCTACTAACTTGTAAAAAGACCATTATCAGGGAATGGACATTACAGGAGAGCCCAATTTTGAAGCTATGGATGGAAATCACAATGGACATTTATAAAATGGAGAAGATAACGGCTTTTATTAATTATAAATTGGAGAAATTTACTTAATACTGGGAAAACTGGGTCAATTATGTCACGCCCCATAAGCCTGATTTTATTTTCTCGAATTAGTGATTGTAATTTTTTAATAAAACGATTACTCCCTATATGTCTATAGTTTTTTATTTTGTTTTTAATAATCTGTTTATATTATTTTATGTTTTATTATTATTATTATTATTATTATTATTTGCTTTATTGATTTATTTGTTAATATTATTATTACTTTGGTTAATGTTGGTTTGGTTTGTTTTTGTTTAGTTCTTTGCTGTTTTCCCTTTTTTTGAGGGAGGGGATGTGGCATTGTTGGGATATAACCAAATAAATAGATGTATGATGTATGCAAATATGATGTAATGGATAGGAATGTCTGATGCTGGATGTCAATAAAAATTAAATTAAAAAAGGAAAAAAAAAACCCAATATGCTTTTTGACGACGTTTATTCAATGTCGGATTCTGACGTTGATTTGACATTGAAATGTGGTCATTTCCCAACCAACAACGTGGATCCAATGTTGGACATCAATATTGTCTCAATTTACAAATACAACTATTTTGCAACATTGTTTCAAAGTCAGTTTTAATTGACATGTATGTATAACTTGCGCCTGCTGGGACGGAGAACGACTGTGTGCTCACACAACTTGGTTTACTGATGCAATCACAAGCATAAAGACTGAGTGTGTGTGAACTTGTGTTTTACCCTAATGCAAGATTAAGATTGACTATACACACTTACCCTTAGGATCCAAAAGGTACCCACTCATAAAAGTGTCATAAATTAACAATAAATTAAAATATGTAATTTTTTACGTACAACGCTTCATCGCTTGACAACTTCAGATCTATTTATTGATATGAAGTTCTTTTTTTTTTTTAATTACTTGAATGGTTTTGTTGTTGTTGTTTTATAGCCTTTTTGTCAAAACATTTTATGTTTTTTATAATGCACCAATTTTGTCAAGAGGAGTGGTCAAAAATTCAACCAGAAGCTTGCCAGAAGTTTGTGGATGGCTACCAAAAGCGCTTTATTGCAGTGAAACTTGCCAAGGGACATGTAACCAAATATTAACTTTGCTGTATGTATACTTTTGACCCAGCAGATTTGGTCACATTTTCAGTAGACCCATAGTAAATTCATAAAAGAACCAAACTTCATGAATGTTTTTTTTTTTGTGACCAACAAGTATGTGCTCCAATCACTCTATCACAAAAAAATAAGAGTTGTAGAAATTATTGGAAACTCAAGACAGCAAAAACTGAAATTGAAGTAAGATGAAATATCTCAAATAAGGGTGATATTTGCTTATTTTCTGTCTGATAAGATAATTCTTCTCACTAAGCAGATTTTAGTGTTTTACTTGTTTTAAGGGTTTTGGTCCTAAATGATCTCAGTAAGATATTACAGCTTGTTGCTGAGATTTTATGACCTATATTGAGTAAAACATGCTTGAAACTAGAATATCAACTGATGCAAAGCTGTGCCATCAACACTCACACATATAAAACTACCTTTTTAAAGTAATACTTTCTTACTTCAAGCATGAAAAAAAAAATCATGATGGAGAGCGCATATCATTATGTCAAGATAATGGCACTAGCACGGGGTCGGCAACCCGCGGCTCTATGCGGCTCTTTAGCGCCGCCCTAGTGGCTCTCTGGAACCCTTTTCAAAAATGTATGAAAAATGGAAAAAGATGAGGGGAAAAAAAAATATCTTTTTTGTTTTAATATGGTTTCTGTAGGACAAACCTCCATAATTGTTATAAAGCACACTGTTTATATTAAACATTAGGGATGTCCAATAATGGCTTTTTGCCGATATCCGATATTCCGATATTGTCCACTCTTTAAATACCGATATCAACCGATACGATATATGCAGTCGTGGAATTAACACATTATTATGCCTAATTTGGACAACCAGGTATGGTGAAGATAAGGTTTTTGTTTTTTTAAATTATAAAATAAGATAAATAAATTAAAAACATTTTCTTGAATAAAAAAGAAAGTAAAAAAATATAAAAACAGTTACACAGAAACTAGTCATTAATGAAAATTAGTGAAATTAACCGTTAAAGGTTAGTACTATTAGTGGACCAGCAGCAGCACGCACAATCATGTGTGCTTACGGACTGTATCCCTTGCAGACTGTATTGATATATATTGATATATAATGTAGGAACCAGAATATTAATAACAGAAAGAAACAACCCTTTTGTGTGAATGGATCTAAATGGGGGAGGGAGGTTTTTTGGGTTGGTGCACTAATTGTAAGTGTATCTTGTGTTTTTTATGTTGATTTTATAAAAAAAACAAAAACGATACCGATAATAAAAAAACGATACCGATATTTTCCGATATTACATTTTAAAGCATTTATCGGCCGATAATATCGGCGTGCCAATATTATCGGACATCTCTATTAAACATGCTTCACTGATTCGAGTATTTGGCGAGCCCCGTTTTGTCCTACTAATTTTGGCGGTCCTTGAACTAACCGTAGTTTGTTTACATGTACAACTTTCTCCGACTTTCGAGGACGTGTTTTATGCCTCTCCTTTTTCTGTCTCATTTTGTCCACCAAACTTTTAACGTTGTGCGTGAATGCACAAAGGTGAGTTTTGTTGATGTTCTTGACTTGCGTGGAGTGACCATATTTGGTCACTGCATGACTGCAAGCTAATCGATGCTAATATGCTATTTAGGCTAGCTATATGTACATATTGCATCATTATGCCTCATTTGTAGGTATATTTGAGGTCTTTTAGTTTCCTTTAAGTCCTCTTAATTCAATTTATATCTCATGACACACTATCTGTATGTCAGTGACGTGCGGTGAGGTTCATGACTGGTGAGGCACTGACTTCATCACAGTCAGATTTACAAACATATGAACCCTAAAGAGTATCTTATTCACCATTTGATTGGCAGCAGTTAACGGGTTATGTTTAAAAGCTCATACCAGCATTCTTCCCTGCTTGGCACTCAGCATCAAGGGTTGGAATTGGGGGTTAAATCACCAACAATTATTCCCAGGCGCGGCCCCGCTGCTGCCCACTGCTCCCCTCACCTCCCAGGGGGTGATCAAGGGGATGGGTCAAATGCAGAGGACAAATTTCATTACACCTAGTGTGTGTGTGACAATCATTGGTACTTTAACTTAACTTTAACTTTACACATACAAACTGTAGCACACAAAAAAGCACATTTAATAAAAAAAAACGTTATTATGGTCTTATCTTTACTTATAAATTAATACATGTAAATGTACAGCATGTAAATGAAGTCCTTTCGCCGCTGTTGTGCTGGATAAATGCACCTCCTGACAGGAGTGTTATATCAACTAAAGCCCTCACTTAAACTTTCCACGTGCAAGATTGAATCTATTTAAAAAAGTGTAACCGAGGGTTTATAAATGTCGCCTATACTGTATGAAACTACAAAATAACAAACACGGAGGCTCCAGTTTACACGAGGACCACTTTATTTACTTTCTTTCAAAAACCTCCGCTCCACTACAACATGTCTTCACTTCCGCTCTTGGCGCCTTCAAAATAAGAGCTCAAGGCATATACTGTATAACAGCGCATAACAGGAACTTAACATCACAAAGAGGAAAGCCCATAAAAATAGGTTACAAAAGTTATTTAATAAGAAGCCAAAAAGTGCAAAAACAATAATGTTCGTGTTGGAGGAGTTGTGAATTAGGTACACCTGCAGTCTGCAGGTGTACCTAATGTTGTGGCCCTGCAGTCATTCACAACTCCTGGTGCAGGAGGCGAGCCTCAGCCAGTGCGTCTTTTGCAGCCGTTTTATGATCGCTCAGCACAAGAAATACGTTACACACATACAGTTGTTGACAAAATACACTGTACATTATATACCTCAGCTAACTAAACTATGGAAATGTATAATATAATTCATATAGCAATACGGTCTCACTGCACAGCAGGCCAGCAGTTAGCCGAGTCCGCAATCCATGGTGAGGCACAACGCAGTGACATGCCTCAACTGGCTGCTGTTCACCCCACCGTCTCTTCTCAGTATTTGAACGGCAAATGTGAAAATTCAGCGATTTTAAATAAAAATAATCTAAAACGGGTGAAGTTAAATGGAAAATAACTTTATAGTCTAATCACTGGATACATATAACAATTTTATAAAAACATTTTCTTTTTACATTTTTTTTCTTTCCATGATGGCAGGTGAGGCCCCGCCTCACCTGCCTCTAGTGACTGCACGTCACTGGTTGTGACGCTCCATAGGTTTAGCAATCATCCTCCGCCTGTTCCACCGTTGAGGTCTTGGGTTGTTATTTCCCCATAACTGGGCCCCCTTGAGGTCTTCACCGTATCCCTGGCTAGGGGGCAGTCAGGTACTAGGCCTTTGCCAAGGGCCACCTGGGGCAACAGTAGTAGAGGGGTTAATGTCCTAGTGCCCCAAGACCCCTTAGAGGAGCCTCCACTGCCGGATGCACTTTAACGTCATGCCCAGGACGAGACAAACAAGTATGTGCTCCAATCACTCTATCACAAAAAAATAAGAGTTGTAGAAATAATTGGAAACTCAAGACAGCCATAACATTATGTTCTTTACAAATGTATGTAAACTTTTGACCATGACTGTATATGTAGTAGTAGTGGTAACAGTACAAGTTACTTTATTTCCAAGTAAAACTGCATGTACTGTATATTATCGCTTTACTGAATTCTACATTTTCGTCTTTGTGAAGCCACGGCTATAGACACTACTTGTGGATGCGCAGTGAGTATAGAAACCGGCAGCGCATCTCTCGAGCGCCTCTGACCCTCATTCAGCGTGTACATTCATCATTTTCCCACGCACACCCACTGTACCTATCTGCGGCCTGGCATGGCTGTCATCCTCCACTGCTGCTTCCTGTGTCGTGACGGCTCCCGTGTTTGATCCTCCCCGCCGTCACCCTCGGCTCACCAGGAATTTCAATATCACACGCTCTTGTGTGTATCCTCCATTCCAACCACTTGCAGCTCCAGCATTCATCTTGTCCTCCCGTGTGTGTAGGAGAAGAACTGCTCACTGGTGTGACACTTTGGGCTTTGGGGATGGATGCGGAGGATAAAAGCTCGTATTAAACTTACCAAACTTTTTCCACAACATGCTGACATTAAAAGTGAGCTGTACTGTACATTGTTTTGTACGTTCAATTATGAAGCGAGAAAAAAGTTAGGGGTGTCCCCAACTTGTCTTTTTCCACCCGTCGTTCCTCATTTATCGGATTTTTTTTTTTAATGCATTCTAAATATTAAATCAATTTGATCAAAAGTCTGCTTACAATGGAGCCAATGGGAGCCTTTCAATTCTGCCTATAAAGCCCCTAAAATACATCCAAACACCTCCATTAAGGTTGTATATACTGTACATGCTGTAACGGGCACATTCATAATACATTTATTATTTACGTATTTTGATCATTTTAAGCATACGTGGCGCATTTATTTTAAAAACGCATCACGACATTTGCTTTTTTGTTTTTTCATCACTGCAGACTTTATTGAATATAAGTTGAAAAGGATTTGCAAATCATTGTATTCTGTTTTTATTTACCATTTACACAACGTGCCAACTTTACTGGTTTTGGATTTTGTGTATCTAATAGCATATATCATTAAAAATTCATTATTTTTCATTTGAAAACAGGCCCCTGTGCCACACTTTGTACACACCTGAAGTGAATCTAAAAAATGCCACACCCATTAATTACCCCTAATATGCAGGTTTATTTTAGGATATTGAGTAGTGTTTATTTCTTTCAGTCGGTGATAATTGTAGCTGTAATCACACAACCCTATAATATTTATTGGCAGGGGGATGGCTGATGAATGTACCATACTCGCGTGAGGTGCCCTCAAGCCAGGCACTTACAATCAGCCCTGAGTCAGTGCAAAGCTGCCGACGTGCTCCAAGGTGTTAGGGCATGTGTGTTCACTACTGTAAAAGGTAACATGAAAATCAGCATTTATTTTCTGTACTAATCAAAAAGTGTAATTTTAAGTACAATTATATCAGGTGAACGGGGCTTTTTTAGCTGGTAATGACACAAAACAGTGGGCAAAGACTGCAAACACCGTGTTTTTATTTGAAAACTTAGGGTCTCACCCTTTTCTACGGTCTTGTTTTTACTATCAAGCTTACAATTAAGACACATTCTTAAAAACAGATTGCATTGTCAAACACGATCAGCTGTTTGATCGCCTTGTTTTCAACTGTCTTTATGCAACACACCATGCACACACATAAGTTTTTTAACAATATGCAACTTTATTTGGCATTAATTTTGTCCTTCATCATTTGTCATGTTTCTTTCTTCCATAGTAAAAAATATTTACGAGTGTCGTGCACTGAGAGGTAGAGATGTGGGCTCGGATTGCTGGAAAATGAGCATTTCTTTACATAGTCATCTTTACACTTGGCGAGAGATTTAGCGCTCACATTGAGGATTGGATTTTGTCTTAACATTTAGATTTAGATTCAACATTTAGGTTTACAATTAATCTTTAGGTTTAAATTTCAAGATTTAGATTTAAGATTTAGATTTAGATAAATTACCGTATTTTCCGGACTATAAGGCGCACTTAAAATCCTTTTTTTTTCTCAAAACTTGACAGTGCGCCTTATAACCCGGTGCGCCTAATATAAGGAATAACTCAGGTTTTGCTTACCGACCTCCAAGCTATTTTATTTGGTATGTGGTGTAATGATAAGTGTGTCCAGTAGATGGCAGTCAAACATAAGAGATATGTGCAGACTGCAATATAATGGGAGTCACACACAAGAGATAGGTGTGGACTGCTATATGACTCAGGTAAACAACACCAACATTTTATATATTCCATTGGAAATATAGAACATTAATGTTTTCGTGCGACTTTGGTAAGCGATGAAGCCGCACCGCTTGATGGATTGTACTGTGTTTCAACATACGAGTAATATTATGGTGTGTGTATAAGGTAAGACATATTATCTGGTGTTTTGTTTCGCAATATTATGCAAAAGCAACTTTTCTTACCTTCTGGTACCTGCTGATCTGTATTTGGGATCTGCATAAGTCCTGAAATATTGCTCTTGTACGCCTTTGTAGTCCGTGCCTTTTTGTCTTTTTCTCTATCTTCTTCTTGTCCTCCGCTGTTGCCATTTGTAATATAAAGTAGTGTAAAGTGCTTACTTATATCTGCCATGAAAGCGCTAAAACATACCGGTATAGTGAGCTTACATTATTCACCCAAGGAACTTTAGTTATTAGAGAGTTCCGGTCGGACGTTTTTTTTACGGGACACATTTCCGACGGATGAGGAGATGCTGCTCCGTTATTGATTTAAGTAAAGTCTGAATGTCATTAAAACAGTTAGCTCCATCTTTTGACACTTCTTCCACTCCCGTCCTTGCACGCTACAACGCCACAACAAAGATGACGGGGAGAAGACGCTGCCGAAGGTGAGCCACTTAAATAAGACCACCCACAAAACGGCGCATCCTGAAGATAATCTGTAAAACATAATCTATGCAACACTTTCAGGGGCGCCGCTAGGGATTTTGGGCCCCATGAAAAGAATCTTTACAGGGCCCCCAACACAGTGTCATTATTTTTTCTGTATTAAAATTTCATCATCATTAGGGGCCTCTCTGGGCCCCCCTCCATCATGGGCCCCTAGAATCCGTCTCCTTTACCCCCCCTTTTTGGCGCCCCTGAACACTTTGACCAAAGAACCACCATTACATGTTATGTAGAACACAAGGAAGTGTTTTCCATTTAGAAAAAAAATAAAAATAATATGACTCCTTTAATGCGCGTTATAATCTGGTGCGCCTTATATATGAAAAAAGATCGAAAACAAAAACCGTTCATCGGCACTGTGCCTTATAATTCGGTATGCCCTATGGTCTGGAAAATATGGTATTCAGATTTAACATTTACATTCAGAATTAACATTTAGATATGACATTTAGATTCGACATTTAAGTTAAACTTAAATGTAATGAAAATTAGTATGTGAGACAAGTGTGTTAGATGTGAGAAACATGAGCTACTTGTGATAAATATATCTGCTAGAAAAGTATAACTGTATTTTTACATTCGGCACCCCATATATTTTATGTAATTTCCTGCCCGCTGGTGCAAAATGATGATTCTGAAATGTAATTTTAATGCATTTTTTAAAATTGGAATTTGAATTGGACTCGCCTCACAGGATGTTGAATTGGAATCACAGGAAGTGGAATTCAACACTACTTTTTAAAGACAATTCCCTCAATTTTGATGGATTTTCACACAATTTTCTATCATTTGAATGTAACAATAGTCACGACTTTCGGTTTTGTATGTACACAATTGGCTAAAATGCTAACATGTTATCGCTTAACATGCAAACAGTTAGCACACTAGCAAGGCAGCAATAAGTAATAATATGTATGACTTTAAGTTTTATGTGTAAAAAATGGCTCAAATGCTAACATGTTAACACTCTGCATGTAAACAGTGAGCAAACTAGCAATGTGGTGCCAAGTAATATGTATGATTTAAAATGTTATACCTAATTAGCAAAAATGCTCACAGTTACATCCTAACTGTTAATATAAAGCATTCACGCAATGTAAATTCCAAAATGGACAAATCCCGCTCCAAATATTCATTACATCACAGATTATTTTTTTCTAAGCATATTCTATTTTTTTTTTTTTTTTTTTTTTTTTTAAATCTTATTATTTATTTGTGTGTGGCGTCGCGCGGGTCTCACTTCCTGTTGGGTGGGGTCCGTGCCCGTGTGGCCCGACCTTGCGCTGTGGGGTCTCTGTTGGTGACTTGATGTGGTGGCGGCACAGCCCCCGTGTCTGGTCTGGATGCTGTGTCTCGGTTGTTTGGGCGGTGGTGTGTTTGTGCGGGTTTGGGTTGGGGTGGGGGGCCTTTTGGTTGGGGGGGGTGGGGTTGGTGTCTCTTGTTTGCGTGTTGGCGTTCGGGCTGACTGGCGGGCTGGCGCCGGCTGGTCTCCGTGGTCCTGGTGGCGTGTGGTTGCTGGTCGCAGTTTTTTTTTGATCGCTTTGATTTGATTGGCTGGTGCTGGCTGTCTGGGGTTATTGCGGCTGCTGTTTCTGCTGCCGTTTGTTTGTGGTGTGGGCGCCCGTGGCTGCTGGGTCTGGTGCAGGGGTGTGGCTGATGTTGTGACTGGTGGCAGCGCGCGCGCGAGATGGCTGTCGGGGCTGACGAACTGTGTATATGTATGTATATGTGTGTGTATGTATGTATGTATATATATATGTGTATGTGTACATATGTGTATGTATATGTATATATGTGTATGTGTGGGTATGTATACATGTATGTGTGTATGTGTATGTATATATGTATGTATGTATGTATATTTCTGGGGGTACGCTCTGGGCCTGCCTGTCAGACGGGGGTCGACGCCTCAGGCTACTGCATCCGAACTGCATGTCTGGAGCTCCAGGGTCCCGCTGTCCATCCCTTCCGGGTGCCCGTCTTGGTTGGGGCCTGTTGGGCCTAGTCCCTGCGTCTATTGTGGTAGCTTGGTGCTGCAAGGTATTCCGAGGTGCTGCGAGTCGGCCAGTTGCTGGGGTAGTGACCTTGTTTGTCAGCATGTCTGTGATCTTCTTTTAATTCTTTTTTTAAAATTAATTAATTTATTAATTTATTTATTTTTTAATATATTTTATTAATATTATTTTTTAATTTTTCCCCTCCCTCAGGGGGGGGGGCTCGGCGGGGCGGTTGCTGGTTGTTCCATCTCCATCGTTGGGGTCCCTGCGGGTGGGGTGGGTGGTTCCCGTGGCCCTGTGCCTGGGTGGTCCTGCGGCGGCCGGTTTGGGTGGGGTGGCCGGGGGCTGGCCTCGCCGCGCTCTCCGGGGGTGGGGGGTGGGCTCGTGGGGGCCCGGTTGCCGGTGGGGCGGGGGCGGTCTTCCCGTCCGGTTGCGGGGAGTCTCTGGGTCCCTCGGGCGGGGCGTCTCGCCTTTCTGCCCGTGTGGGGTGTGGTCTCTCGCTGGCTTGGGGTCTGGCTGTCCCCTGCTTTTCTCGTGCCCTGTCCTCTGCCGGGTGCGTCTGTCTGCGGCCTGCTGCTGGCCCTTGTGGGCGGCATGGTGGGTCGGGCTCTGGAGTTCCTGTCGCTGGCCGGCTTGGCTGCGTGGGGGCGGTGGTCCCTGGTTCCCTGGGCACCACGCCTCCTGTTTGTGGGTTGGGCTCTCGGGGGTGATGGGGCCGTGCTCTGGCTCCCACGCACTCTGGGAGTCGAATGTATTGTACATGCAAATTCACATATGCTCACATACGTACATAGGTACCTACGCTCCCACATACATACACAAATACAGTACATATTTACCTACCTAATGTTCGTACATCCACACGCACATTCAATATACAAACATACACATACACATACTGTACATATACATTCACTGTACAAACACATATACACATTCTGTACATATACATTCATTGTACAAACACATATACACATTCTGTACATATACAAGTACATATGCATACTTACACTCATGCACATAATCACGTTTCATCAAACATATATTAACGTTGTTGCCCTAGGGTAAACTGGGTGTAACACATGGCACACTGACAAAGCTTAACCTATTGTGACTATAACAATCTACAAGGTTAATGTAGGTTGCTTCTCTTTCTCCCCCTCCATTTTTCTGCATTCTTTCGTATCTCAAGTTATCATTACGTATATGTATTGTTGCATTTAAACAACTGTATTGTTGATAATAAAGGTAAATTATTGGTATTGTTCATTATCAATAGCGCTATTTCTATTGGTATTTGTATTGATCCATTTGTAGTGTAATAATGCTCATTGTCATTTCTGTATTATTTTTTATTTTTCGCTAACTGCTTATTTGCTATTACTTTTACCATCATATTTGTACATGTCATATTTGCTGATGTTGCTCTATTGTTGTTGTTGTTGTTGTTTGCTGTTGTTGTTTTTGTCTCTCTGTCTAATCCCCCTCTTGTCCCCACAATTTCCCCCTCTGTCTTCTTTTTTTTTCTCTTTCTATCCCCTCCTGCTCCGGCCCGGCTGCACTAAATGATAATATAAATACATTTAATAAAGTCAAATACAAATAAGGCAACAAGAGAAGTATTCTACACTTCTCTTTTGTAAAGTAAATATGAACAGCCGACATGGGCATCTACATCAACTATATGATTTGCCTGAGAAGCTGGACAGGACACACACAAAAAAAAAAAAAAAGCATATTCTACATAATGTTGGCCTCGCTTAAGTGTTAGATTTAGCTTATATGTCTTACAGTACAGTATTTGTCTTATTTTCTAGTAATATGTTGTGGTGATATTCACCAAGCGGGACTTATAAATATAATGCTAACAACACTTTCAAAAGTAAGCGTCCTCTTGGCAGCCATTGTCAGAGAAAAATACAATGTATACACAAGCGTCATATATTAATATTACTATGAAATATGTCAAATAATAGATTATTCTTTAAAACATGATTTTGGAATACACCAAGAATTAAAATGTTTACTTTCTTTAATTCGAATTGGAATTTCAATTTCTGTTTGCAACCTCATTTCACATTTATGTCATGGAATTTTCATATTTAAGAATATTGCAAATCAAGTTCACTGTAAATTCAAATCTTTAGAAGCCAGCAGTAAAAATACATGCAATAAATTGTGTGCATCCATCCATCCATCCATCCATCTTCTTCCGCTTATACAAGGTCGGGTCGCGGGGGCAGCAGCCTAAGCAGGGAAGCCCAGACTTTCCTCTCCCCAGCCACTTCATCTAGCTCTTACCGGGGGATCCCGAGGCGTTCCTAGGCCAGCCGGGAGACATAGTCTTCCCAACGTGTCCAGGGTCTTCCCCGTGGCCTCCTACCGGTCCTCCCTAGGGAGGCGTTTAGGGTGGCATCCTGACCAGATGTCCGAACCACCTCATCTGGCTCCTCTCGATGTGGAGGAGCAGCAGCTTTAATTTGAGCTCCCCCAGAATGGCAGAGCTTCTCACCCTATCTCTAAGGGAGAGCCCCGCCACCCGGCGGGGAAAACTCATTTCGGCCGTTTGTACCCGTGATCTTGTCCTTTCGGTCATAACCCAAAGCTCATGACCATAGGTGAGGATGGGAACGTAGATCGACCGGTAAATTGAGAGCTTTGCTTTCCGGCTCAGCTCCTTCTTCACCACAACGGATCGATACAGTGTCCACATTACTGAAGACGCCGCACCGATCCGCCTGTCGATCTCACGATCCACTCTTCCCTCACTCGTGAACAAGACTCCGAGGTACTTGAACTCCTCCACTTGGGGCAGGGTCTCCTCCCCAACCCATAGATGGCACTCCACCCTTTTCCGGGCGAGAACCATGGACTCGGACTTGGAGGTGCTGATTCTCATTTCAGTCGCTTCACACTCGGCTGCGAACCGATCCAGTGAGAGCTGAAGATCCTGGCCAGATGAAGCTATCAGGACCACATCATCAAAAGCAGAGACCTAATCCTGCAGCCACCAAACAGGATCCCCTCAACGCCTTGACTGCGCCTAGAAATTCTGTCCATAAAAGTTATGAACAGAATCGGTGACAAAGGCCAGCCTTGGCGGAGTCCAACCTCACTGGAAACGTGTCCGACTTACTGCCGGCAATGCGGACCAAGCTCTGACACTGATCATACAGGGAGCGGATCGCCACAATCAGACAGTCTGATACCCCATACTCTCTGAGCACCCTCCACAGGACTTCCCAAGGGACACGGTCGAATGCCTTCTCCAAGTCCACAAAGCACATGTAGACTGGTTGAGCAAACTCCCAAGCACCCTCAAGGACCCTGCCGAGAGTATAGAGCTAGTCAACATTTCCACGACCAGGACGAAAACCACACTGTTCCTCCTGAATCCGAGGTTCGACTATCTGGCGTTGATTCCTCTCCAGTACACCTGAATAGACCTTGCCGGGAAGGCTGAGGATTGTGCGTAATGTGCATTAATTCCTTCATTCAGTTTCTGTACTGCTTGTCCCCATAAGGATCACGGATGAGCTTGAGCCTATCCCGGTTGACTTTGGGACAGAGGCGAGGTACACCCTGGACTAGTTGGCAGCCAATCACAGCGTGGTTAAAAACCACATCATAGCTTTGTGTTTCAGCTAGGCCACAAAGCAAATTAGTGTAATATCTAATAATACATCATTGTTTTATGAATATTCAGAGGACCAATAATAAACAAACTGCGGGCTGCAAATGCATCCCTGGGCGGGACTTTAGACACACCTGTCTCCAATTAGCAGGTTTTTGGAAAGTGGGCGGAACATGCAAACGTCACACAAATGGAGATTTAAACGCTTCATCGCTTGACTATGTGGCCCACATGCTAACCGCGAAGCCAGTGATTCCCAACCAATGTGTACATCAGTGCATCAGTTTATGTACTCCAAATCATGTATCTTTGTTCCTGTATCTATACCAGCACTGTACAGGTTAGTCAAGGACGTATTTAGTTATTGGGGATTGTTTTGGTTAGGGCGAACAAGCACATTCCAATGGTTTGTCTGCTCCAGTTGTCTGTTATTGGGTCTCAAATTGATCATAATTCCATTTTGAAATTTTGCAGAGCGGAAAGCTTCTCTGAGATGTTATCCAGTTTGTAATTCACTTCAGAAATCGGCAAAGTCTGTGTCACCACAGTTCTGCGAAGCCCATTCATCACGACCGGCCACCTTTGGGCTCCTCGAACAGCTGCCATCAGCAGATGACCTGTTATCATAGTTCCAAATAGCCAAATAGATAGATATCTTCAATGTCTTCAACGGAAAGAATTGACAGGCACAAGACTCTCGACTTTTCCCAAGATTCCCTCATGTATCCAGCAGCAAATGTTCCGTCGGGACAGGCGGGTTCCCCCGAACCTGAGATTCTTGTCAAGGAGATCTTATCAATTGAGTTGGGAGACCAGTTTATCAATACCAAGTTTTAGATTTTGGAGAACAGTGCAAAAGACAGGCTCATAGAAAGTTAAGACAAGACAATTTCCCTTGTGGATCAATAAAGTTTTTCTAAGTCTAAGTCTAAGACAAGGACAAGGAGACAAAGAAGCAACGCAGGAGAGATACGGGGAGATGGAGGGGAAGCGTCCGCCATCGTTGAGAGCCACAAGAATAACACGGATAATAACATTGACTTGCGAGATGCAGTGACATAAATGCTGCCAAAAGCAGCTTTTTTTTATGCAGAGTCTGAATCGATCGGCATGTGTGCAGGTGTACTTAATGTTGTGATGCGATGAATCTGTATAATGTTTATGAAGTTTATTTTTCCACCATGTCTAGGGAAAAAAAATAGCGGTGACAATTTCAAGATATATATTTAAGTTTTCATTTTCATGATCATTTATGATACTTTAGGAGAGGGTGGGGCATGGTTTCATTTGCAATCTGGGAATGCTTCCACAATCAAACAGCTTGCAGACAGACTTAAAATAAATGGGTTATAAATGTGACTGTGGAGCAAAATTTACACCAACGCATATCCAACATATATTAGCAAGACCGGAGGTGTCCAAAGATCAGCCCAGGGCCATTTTTCAACATCCTGCGACACATTTTGAAAAAACAAACATTAAAAAGTGGAATTAAAGAGCACAAAGGTGTAATGTAAAAATAAAGTATTGACATATTGACACTAATAACACAAAACTGCCATTAAGGCAGTTTTTGACTTTAAAAGTTATTGCTTCAAAAATATATATAAATATAATCAAAGGATGAATCTGAAGTTGATCTAGAGATTTAAGTGTTGAAAGTAAAAATAATACATTTTGATATATGACTTATTTTTAACACTTTAATGAGCCTTTTGGATCCCCAAGACCTTTGGTCTGATGATTTTTAAACTGTCGTTGTTCAAAAAAATAATAATAAACCAAAAGCTTTATGAATGAATAACTTTGAATTTAAGGCTTAGATTACTTATCATCAAATATTCCACTTTGAACGTTTTTGTTTGGGGGAAAATATTGCATATTTTGTGTTTTTCTTTTCAAATAAAAGGGTTTTTGACAAAAACGGCATAAAACATAAACAAGAAAAAAACTTTATTTCAACAAATAGATCTGAAGTAATATATAAATACATATATACAGACTATATACATACAGTACATACATATATACTGTATATACATATACATATATATAAATATATACATATATATACATATACATATATACATACACACACACACACACACACACACACACACACACACACACACACACACACACACACACACACACACACACATACAGTATATACATATATACATACATACATATATATATACATATATACACATATATGTATAAATATATACATATATACATATATATATATATATATATATATATATATATATATATATATATATATATATAAATATATATATATATATATATATATATATATATATAAAAAAAAATAAAAAAATAAAATAAAAATAATAAGGGCCAACACAGATAGACAGACAACATTCACACTCACATTCACACACTAGAGGGCCAATTTATATATATATATATATATATATATATATATATATATATATATATATATATATATATATATATATATATATATACATATATACATACATATATTATATAAATTGGCCCTCTAGTGTGTGAATGTGAGTGTGAATGTTGTCTGTCTATCTGTGTTGGCCCTGTGATGAGGTGTACCCCGCCTTCCGCCTGAATGCAGCTGAGATAGGCTCCAGCACCCTGAAAGGGACAAAATGGATTGATGGATGGATATATCTATATACAGTATATATATATATATATATATATATATATATATATATATATATATATATATATATATATATATATATATATATATATATATATACTGAGACCCTTTTGGGTACACGAGACCTTTAACATTCACCAAAATTGAGATAATTCACCATAAAGACCAACATTAAAATACTTACCTAAGTATTCATTAAAAAGTAGGCAGAGGTTTTATTTAACAAGAACATTTTATATTTTTGGCCACTGCAACATCACACACAGTAACACCGTGTTTGAATATAGGAAAATAAAACACTTTACTTTAATCAAGTGGTTATTTGCCCTGCTCAGTGGCTTTGTGGTTAGATTGTCCGCCCTGAGACTGTAAGGTCGTGAGTTCAAACCCCGGCCGAGTCATACTAAAGACTATAACAATTGCACTCATTGCCTCCCTCAGCATCAAGGGTTGGAATTGGGGGTTAAAACACCAAAATTATTCCCGAGCTCGACCACTGCTGCTGCTCACTGCTCCCCTCACCTCCCAAAGGGTGAACATGGGGATGGGTCAAATGCACCACACCTAGTGTGTGCGTGTGACTATCAGTGGTACTTTAACTTTATTTGGCGTACCACTAGATTATTCCCTCGTACCACCGTTTGAGAATTACTGCAAATTAAGACAAAAAAATGTTTTAAATAGAAGAAAACTTATAACAATTGTTTTTTATGAGACGTTTTGGGGCCCCGGGCAACTGCTTGTGTTGGTAAGTCGGCCCCTGAGTATAGCAGTGGCGGGCCGTGCGTTTCCCACCTAGGCCTTCAGTGATCTTTGACTTCAATGATTACCTCTCAAAATACCATAATTGATGTCAACACATGACCACTGCTGGAGAAATACTATACAGGAACACATTTACACCCTACTGGGCATTCAACCGTGTACAAAATGGGTTATTTTCTGGCGCATTTTAAATTAAAGCGCATCAGCAATTAAAACATATACCGTAAATGTATCTGTTTGGTTAATGGAACTTCCAGTCAATAAAGTTTGATTCAAAGTACACACTTCTCAAAGATATATCAACTGCCCTGACCAGTGTTGGGTTGGTTACTGAAAACCAGTAACTAGTTACAGTTACTAGTTACTTTATTTCAAAAGTAACTCAGTTACTAACTCAGTTACTTACACCAAAAAGTAATGCGTTACTATGAAAAGTAACTATTTAGTTACTTCTTCTACTTTTTGTTTTTAAAGCTCCCATTAATGCCCTTTTAGCCTTCATTTCAGTAGTTATTGCACTGGAGAATAATACAATCTGTTGATCAACTTGACATGCATTTGCATCACTGAACTCTGCTAAGCAATGTGCTCTACATACAACACACAAAGACAAAGATATGTTTCAAAGGGCCAATTTATTTCAGGCCAGAACAAATTGAAAACAATATTTTAAATAGCTGCAACATAACATTTATAAGTAACAAACAGCATAATAACACTAACACTAACACTAACCACGTTAAACCCAGATTCCAAACTAACAAAGGTCTTAACTCATTCTCTTTCTATGCCACTTCAATATGGAATGCACTCCCAACAGGTGTAAAATAAAGGGCATGTCTATCCTCCTTCAAAACCGCACTAAAAGAACATCTCCAGGCAACTACAACCCTAAACTAACACCCTCCCTTCCACATAATACCTCTTCGGATTGTAAATAATCAAATGTAGACATTTTTTCTTATACTTTCTGATCTCTCTCTCTGTGTCCACTACTTGCTATACATATCCTACCAAGTCAGTCCTACACTGTTTCAATGTCCATTTCTCTGATGATGCAATTGTTGATGCTGATTGTTGATGACAGAAGTGTTGATACCAACCAAACCTACCCCCCCCCCCCCCCCCCCCCTCCATATCCCACACCCCGGATTGTAAATAATTCAATGTATATACCCTGATGATTATCTTGTGTGATGACTGTATTATGATGTTAGTATATATTTGATAGTATATATCTGTATCATGAATCAGTGGACCCCGACTTAAGCAAGTTGAAAAACTTATTGGGGTGTTACCATTTAGTGGTCAATTGTACGGAATATGTACTGCACTGTGCAACCTACTATTACAAGTTTCAATCAATCAATCAATCAACAACATAGCTGTAAACCTGGCTTCACCTAAGGAAGGCACACGTGACATACACAGAGCCTAACCAGGCAGATTTGAATTGTTGTTTTGGGCAGTAGACGGGATCTTTGATCCAAGACACAACTTACATTTAACTAAAATGTTATTTTCTTTGTGCTCGACAAAAGAAAAGAAGTGAGAATATCTCGTACTTGCCAACCCTCCCGAATTGCAGTGCCTCTCCCCGGGACAACCATTCTCCCAAATTTCTCCCGATTTCCAGCCGTACTTAAGGCACGCCCCCTCCAGGTCCGTGCGGACCTGAGTGGGGACAGCCTGTCGTCACGTCTGCTTGGCCAACCAAAAAGTAACCACAAAACACTTACTTTTTTGTTGGCCAACGGTTTACGTTGTATTGCGCACCCCCCTCCCCTCCCCTCCCCACACCCAGACGGCAGACACACACACACACAGAGAGTGCAGAGGAAGAATCAGAAGCATGTCATTGCTTCGCTGCCATAAAACACGATCAGATCCTCAGTTTCTAGCCGATACCACATAAAAAATAACGTAAAATAACGCAGTAACGCATCATGTAGTAACGGTAACTGAGTTACTGAATATAAAAAATAACGCGTTAGATTACTAGTTACCGCCGAAACTAACGGCGTTACAGTAACGCGTTACTTTGTAACGCGTTAGTCCCAACACTGGCCCTGACCACATGATGGCGACGAATACACATGTAACAACGTTAAATGAATGACAAGCATGACACACTTCAACAACAAGAGTTTACAACTTTTAGTTGTAACAGAACATCTACTGTCAACAACTCGTGATCTGATTGGCTATCACAACTGTCTGTCAACTGTATGTGTTCTCAAATTCATCCGCTATCGGTCCCGGTGAATATCCAATCACAGGACGCGTAAATGTCACGTTCAACGTGAGGCCATCTAGAAGGCCTTACTGACAACAACTCGTGATCTGATTGGCTATCACACTTGTCTATCAACTGTATGTCCCCGTTCACTTACAGTGCAGGGACGCCCGCATTGTTGATTCTGAAGGCCTCGGGCAGATTTGGTACAGCATGGCAACATAAGCTAGCTGAATTCTGATTGGATACAAACTAAAACTAAAAACCACAGCACTGGAACGTGCATAATATGACATGAAGAGAGATATGAATTATTTGAGATATTTAGGGAAATCATTTTATCTTTAATTATGATCATGATTTCAGGTTATGTTAGGCCAGCAAAGAAGGCCTTGCTGGCGCTGACGGCCCACCACTGGAGTATAGTATCTGGCAGAGCAATGAAATGCTCTTAGACCAGATGGAAGAAGCTAAATAATTAACCTGTGTGTCCACCTGTTGCAGTTCACACAGCAGAATAAGTCACGACGAGATTCTTCTAACGATGTCAAATACGTGCTTTGGCTCAGCAAAAGGCGGCGTGACGCTCCACCGCATACTTGCCAACCTTGAGACCTCCGAATTCGAGAGGTGGGGGTGGGGCGTGGTCGGGTGGGCGTGGTTGGGGGCGTGGTTAAGAGGGGAGGAGTATATTTACAGCTAGAATTCTCCAAGTCAAGTATTTCATATATATATATATATATATATATATATAAGAAATACTTGACTTTCAGTGAATTCTAGCTATATATATTTTTATTATATATATATATATATATATATATATATATATATATATATATATATATATATATGTATATGTATATATATATATATATATATATATATATATATATATATATATATATATATATATATATATATATATATATATATATATATATATATATAAGAGAAATACTTGAATTTCAGTGTTCATTTATTTACACATATACACACACATAACACTCATCTACTCATTGTTGAGTTAAGGGTTGAATTGTCCATCCTTGTTTTATTCTCTGTCATTATCTTTCTAACCATGCTGAACACCCTCTCTGATGATGCATTGCTGTGTGGCACGCACAAAAGTGCTTTCATCAAATGCACTAGAGTCTGGAATCTTCCATCTCTCCCTAGCATGGCCCAAAACCGGTCAATCTTTGCTTACTGAGGAAGATCTTCACTGCCAAGCACTTGGTAGTCCACTACTTCTTCCCGGAGGCCATCCAGATCCAATCGCAGCTGCGGCTTGGAAATTAAAAGCGTATTTCTTCATCTTACTCGTCGTCGGCGTCACCATGGCTGTATCTTCCTCGTTCTTCTGCTTTGTGTCCTTGTTGCGTGCGCAGTTGTTATGTTATTGTCACATATGCATGTACAGTAGATGGCAGTATTGTCCTGTTTAAGAGTGTCACAACATTGCTGTTTACGGCAGACAAACTGCTTTACGGTAGACGAAAACGTGACTGCTGTTGTGTGTTGTTACCGCGCTGGGAGGACGTTAATGAAACTGCCTAACAATAAACCCACATAAGAAACCAACAACTCGCCCTCGATCATTCTACAGTTATATCGTGATTGGGCAGGCACGCTGTTTATATTGTGGGAAAGCGGACGTGAAAACAGGCTGTCGACACGTCACTCAGGTCCGCATGGAGCTGGAGGGGGCGTGGCCTCCAGCTCCGCCTGAATTTCGGGAGATTTTCGGGAGGAAATTTGTCCCGGGAGGTTTTCGGGCGAGGCGCTGAATTTCGGGAGTCTCCCGGAAAATCCGGGAGGGTTGGCAAGTATGCTCCACCGAAATAACAATGCATGTGAATGAATCGCAGACGATACATTGGTATGTACACATTCATCTTTTATATACACTGTACAGATTTAAAAACAAAAAGAGAGGGGTCAATATTTCACATTGTGCACCTTACAGATGTGTAACACTTAAACACGGGCCTAAGACAGATCAATCCCAGAAACCCCATGAATATTGTCCACACACCTTTTATACAGAGTACGCATTAAATATTGCTGGTTGACAGGAATAACCTTGTCCAGTAAATTGGACGATAATGTCCACAGCAAAAAGATCATTCTCTCCCTTTAAGGTGAAATGCATCAACCCTTGACAGTAAACTAAGCAGCACTTGTAGCTGCATCGATTAAGGTGACTGGCAGTGCGCCTCTGGAATGTAATTCTCGCTCAGCAGCGTTATAAATACCACCTTGTTCATCACACACGGCCGTCACCGCAAACAAACAATGTTCCGGGTTTATTTTGGGATTCCGCCACGACGCTCTGCTCTGACCCGCCGTGATGCACGGAGCTGACGACCGCGTCCTCCTATCTCACCTTTCCCGCGCTCGGCCCAGCCCTGTGCATATGGCGAGGGGTGAAGCATGGCGGGATTCCGGACATGGAGCACGTCAGAGAGCATGTGTGCACGATGGGGGTGTTTTGGGGGCATGCCATTGAATACGGCTAAGAATAGGTATCTTTTAGGCGAATGACCCTGTTAAAAGAGAGGTTTGGTCTGGCATCGCCATCAACTTAGAACACACATTTTTACATCCTCATTATTGCACATACAGTAAACAGGTAGGAAAAAATTAATAAAACAAGGAGATATTGAATTCAGTGTGATCGCACACACACACACACACACACACACACACACACACACACACACACACACACACACACACACACACACACACACACACACAAAGGCATTGGATCTAAAACTCTCCTTTCATTTTCTTAGTTTAACAATGGCTTTAGGGCAGGAGTGTCAAACTCATTTTAGATCAGGGGCCACGTGGAGAAAAAGCTACTCCCAAGTGGGCCGGACTGGTAAAATCACGGCACGATAACTTAAAAATAAAGACAACTTCAGGTTGTTTTCTTTGCTTTAAAAAAAACAAGCACATTCTGAAAATGTACAAATCATAATGTTGTTGTTTTTTTTTACACTTACATGTTGCGGTTAATAGTGTTCTATCTTTATTTGTCGTTATTTATACTTTCTGAATAAATTACGTGATAATGTTCATCAGTTGGTGTTAATTTTCAATCTACCAAGATAAAAAAAATATCAAAATCAAATTACAGGATGTTATTTATGTAGTTTGCTCATTTTCCTCGACTGGTGCACTAACATCATGTGGTTTATTTTGTTTACATATGTAGCATCATCTACAAAGATACAACGAATTGCCATTGCGACATCTAGTGGACACATTTAGAACAGCTGTTTCTTTCATTCAAACATTTCGGCTCATTTTTATACTTAGCAAACTCATCCCGCGGGCAGGATAAAACCTGTTCGCGGGCCTGATCTGGTCCACGGGCCGTACGTTTGACACCCCTGCTTTAGGGGATTTATTCTCCAGAAGTGTCAAACTTCATCTGTAGTTGACACGTTTGACAGCTCATTTCTCATCCTTTTTTTTTTTTGTGTTTTCTATAATCATCTCATCTCTAATCTAATCATGCAAACAATCGGAGTATACTTTTCAATAGATAGCAACCTGAGAGCTCTACAATTCATGGAAATCTAGATTCAGAAATTTGTAGGTATTTCATTCATAAAAGTTTACCATTCATTTATTGATCTACGGCAGTGGTCCCCAACCTTTTTCGAGCCCACGAACAGACCAGCTCGTGTTACCACAAATCTCTCTGGCACGGACATTAGAGCTTTCTAATGCTATTTTTTGTTTTATTAAGTATTGTAGGAAAAACATAAAAAAATAAACATATTTAGACGTAACAGCTATAAGCAGTGCCACCCCAGGCTAAATTGGGGTCCTAAGCAGAATGTTATTTGGAGGCCCCCGTGCCCCTCTGTTAACATTTTTACTCACACTCTTATATTTATGTGCACCAGGGAAGTAACGATATGAAAATGTCATATCACCGTTAATGTGACAAAAATGATTACTGTCATTGTTAAATGTGCTGAAAAAGTACTAATACACACTTAAATTTTTTGGACCAAATTATTTAAGTATTTTATCTGTTTTAATGTGTTAATATTGGTTTGTACTGCGACACTTCAAGAGTTATTTAAATAAAAAGCACGGAACAAATAAAATCTATTATTATTCTTCATTATTTCTGGCAGAAGTTGTGTTCAGCGGTCCTTGAATGCACCGTAAAAACGCCTCCGTGTCTTTTCCTCTGAGTATAGAACCACCAATCTGTTCTCAGGGAGCACAACTTAAATGTGCACAATTGAATATCTTAGTTGCACAGACAGTAATGTGATATCAATTTAGATTGGGGTATATCGTTTTTCAATGGGGAAAGATGGTAATGACTCTTGTTTTCATGTTAGCAGTTTGACTGTGAGTTTATCAAAGTGCAGTTAACAATCATGTCTTTTCGCTGAAATTGAATTTAAAACAGTAATACAACAGTGGTTATCACGAATAACGTTTATCGTTACATCCCTATATGTTAAACAATTTTTATCGTTTTTTTTTTTAACCAAACTTTAATTTAATTTGATGGTTGTTATGTACTAACTTAATTCATGGGGAGTGTTTTAATTAATTATTTAATTAATGTTTTTGAAATAATAAAAATAGCAAATTTAACATCATTATAATATATATGTATATTTTTTTCCCAAATTTGCTTCGACCTACTTTCTTTTTAGAGAAGGACTAACATTGCACTATTGTAGCCGGCATGACAACATGGGGAAAATCTGTCACTGTATTCCAAACAATGATGGAGCTTGCAGTACAATGCATACAAAGCGGCCCGTCATTCAATAATTTATATTTTACATGCGGTTCTTTGCGTAAAAGGTGGGGGTCCTACGCACAGTCTGTGTTCTGCGTTACAGTCCGGGTCTAGAGAGAAGATAACAACATCGTATGATGTGTGGATGGCAGGCGGCGTCTTCTTAGCATCCATTGTCTATCTACTCTTGGATGGAAATATCAACATCTTTGATGCCACACTCATTTGTACTACGTTACCTTATCAGTCCTTCTTTTGCTGTTTTTTTTTTTTTATCATGATTGTTGCGACCTGAATTCGCAGCAGCTTTTCAGAAACTTGGAGCAAAAGTTGTAATGTTTTGAGTGGGCATTTAAAAAAAAAAAAAAACATTGAATCAATTTGTGTTTTTTTGTATTTGTCATCAAAGTTTTAAAGGCCTACTGAAACCCACTACTACCGACCACGCAGTCTGATAGTTTATATATCAATGATGAAATCTTAACATTGCAACACATGCCAATATGGCCGGGTTAGCTTACTAAAGTGCAATTTTAAATTTCGCGCGAAATATCCTGCTGAAAACGTTTCGGTATGATGACGTCTGCGCGTGACGTCACAGATTGTAGAGGACATTTTGGGACAGCATGGTGGCCAGCTATTAAGTCGTCTGTTTTCATTGCAAAATTCCAAAGTATTCTGGACATCTGTGTTGGTGAATCTTTTGCTATTTGTTCAATGAACAATGGAGACAGCAAAGAAGCAAGCTGTAGGTGGGAAGCGATGTATTGCGGCCGGCTGCAGCAACACAAACACAGCCGGTGTTTCATTGTTTACATTCCCGGAAGATGACAGTCAAGCTTTACCATTGGCCTGTGGAGAACTGGGACAACAGAGACTCTTACCAGGAGGACTTTGAGTTGGATGGGCAGACGCGGTACCGTGAGTACGCGTGCAGCTGCGGCTTCCAAATATTTGATCGCTTGCCCGTACGTGCGTGCCGCTATGTGCATGTCACGTACGTAAGTTTGGGGACTTTGGGGAAACATATGTGCTGTATGAACTTTGGGGAGGTGAACGGTACTTTGGGCTGTGGGATTGAGTGTGTTGTGCAGGTGTTTGAGTTGTATTGGCGGGTTATATGGACGAGAGGGGGGAGGTGTTTGTTATGCGAGATTAATTTGTGGCATATTAAATACAAGCCTGGTTGTGTTGTGGCTAATAGAGTATATATATATATGTCTTGTGTTTATTTACTGTTTTAGTCATTCCCAGCTGAATATCAGGTCCCACCCGCCTCTCACAGCATCTTCCCTATCTGAATCGCTCCCACTGCCCTCTAGTCCTTCACTCTCACTTTCCTCATCCACAAATTTTTCATCCTCGCTCAAATTAATGGGGAAATCGTCGCTTTCTCGGTCCGAATTGCTCTCGCTGCTGGTGGCCATGAGTGTAAACAATGTGCAGATATGAGGAGCTCCACAACCTGTGACGTCACGCTACTCGTCTGCTACTTCCGGTACAGGCAAGGCTTTTTTATGAGCGACCAAAAGTTGCGAACTTTATCGTCGATGTTCTCTACTAAATCCTTTCAGCAAAAATATGGCAATATCGCGAAATGATCAAGTATGACACATAGAATGGACCTGCTATCCCCGTTTAAATAAGAAAATCGCATTTCAGTAGGCCTTTAAGTATTCCTTGTAACCTTAATCTCAAAAAGCACAGAATTTTAATCAAACATTGGAAAACAGATACTGTGTTGATGTTTTACTCGCTTTATACCGCACTGACTTAAAAGTAGACATTTTTTAAAAGCAGATTAATCGCCCATTTTTGAATTTGGATTATTCGTGATTAATCACAGTGGCCACAGAAGCGTTGCTTAACTTATCTGTGGTACTTTTGTTGACAACATTACTGCAAGTATACTCTACCAGCGTCCACTGCGAATAGCGCTCTCGCTAGCGGTTCCCTCAAAGGCGTATTTCGCTTTTGAGATGCTATCGGTTCGCAGCTGAGTGTGAAGCGACTGGGATGAGAATCAGCACCTCCAAGTCCGAGTCCATGGTTCTCGCCCGGAAAAGGGTGGAGTGCCATCTCCGGGTTGGGGAGGAGATCTTGCCCCAAGTGGAGGAGTTCAAGTACCTCGGAGTCTTGTTCACGAGTGAGGGAAGAGTGGATCGTGAGATCGACAGGCGGATCGGTGCGGCGTCTTCAGTAATGCGGACGCTGTATCGATCCGTTGTGGTGAAGAAGGAGCTGAGCCGGAAGGCAAAGCTCTCAATTTACCGGTCGATCTACGTTCCCATCCTCACCTATGGTCATGAGCTTTGGGTTATGACCGAAAGGACAAGATCATGGGTACAAGCGGCCGAAATGAGTTTCCTCCGCCGGGTGGCGGGGCTCTCCCTTAGAGATAGGGTGAGAAGCTCTGCCATCCGGGGGGAGCTCAAAGTAAAGCCGCTGCTCCTCCACATCGAGAGGAGCCAGATGAGGTGGTTCGGGCATCTGGTCAGGATGCCACCCGAACGCCTCCCTAGGGAGGTGTTTAGGGCACGTCCGACCGGTAGGAGGCCGCGGGGAAGACCCAGGACACGTTGGGAAGACTATGTCTCCCGGCTGGCCTGGGAACGCCTCGGGGTCCCACAGGAAGAGCTGGACGAAGTGGCTGGGGAGAGGGAAGTCTGGGCTTCTCTGCTTAGGCTGCTGCCCCCGCGACCCGACCTCGGATAAGCGGAAGAAGATGGATGGATGGATGGATTTTAAACTTGCTGTGCTGGGATAAGACAATTAATCACTGCGATATTAATCACCTTGGTTTTAGTCCCGTTGGGAATAAACATTTATAAGATACCAAATCACCTTGGTGCAAATTTGCCACTTGAAATGCGTCGCCAGAGACGTTTCAGAGATTTTAGGTCAGTGCTGCAAGTAGATGAACGGAGTTAAAACTGTTAAATCAGATTATTGATGATGATGATGTCATAATTCTTCATGGCTGTTTAGACTGAGGTTTATTTAGTTAACTAGTTTACTTATTTCGTATGCGCTTCCCTCGTCTGCCACTGTCCCTGATTGGCAATCTGGACACACCTGTTCCTGATCGGCAAATAGAGCACAGCTGTCCCAGATTGGCAATCAGGACAACACCTGTTCCTGATTGACAAATAGAGCACAGCTGTCACTGATTGGCAATCAGGACACACCTGTCCCTAACTGACAATCAGGACACACCTGTTCCTGGTTGCCAATCAGAGTGTTTCTTTATATTTCCTCTGAACAGGATTTACTCTTCCGAAAGATATTTCCCCTTGTTTAGCTGTTGTATCATGTTTTGCTACTATGTCAAGTGGAGACTTTTCTGTGCACTAGTTTTCATTTGCAGTCATTAATTATACTTTCTGACTGAATTCAGCGTGCCATCTCTGCATCTTGGGGACACGCTGCAAGCAATTCCGTCAGTTCCTGACAAATGATGGTTTAAATTGATTAACAATGGTAAATATGACGGACCTAGTCTTTATATATTATTTTCTAAATTTAAAATAATCCACATATACCGTATTTTCCGGGCTATAGAGCGAATTGGTATTCAAGCCGGACTCACTGAATTTTTTTTTTACTATATATTAGTTGCAGATATATATCGGTATGAAAGATTTTGTAAATGTCTATTTACCTTAATTATTTCCAAACGGTGCCTGTAAGAAGGCAGTAAAATGACTGATCAAACAAAACAGAAGTCATCGTCATGGACCCACTAGCTGCGGAAGCTAGCTCTTCAATCAGCTAAACAGACTCAGTAACGCCACTGTGACGTTTTGGTTAATTTACTGAAACGATAAAAATAGGATGTATTTGTAATAATAATGCTAACACAGACACTTGTAAATAGGGATGGGAATTTTTCCGGTTCCGATTTCACTTTCGATTCTGCTTAATGGTTCTGTTCTTCATTGGTCCTCTTATCGATTCTTATTTGGAGAAAAAAAAATGACAAAAGATGGATTAGCATCAATTTTGTCTAGTTTAGAGCTAACATGACCTTACAAAGCCAACAGTGAGGTCTTAAGAGACAAATAGCATTGCAAAAAAACTTTTGAAAAAACCCAAACATTTTCTGTGGAATTTAACAAAATAAAACATAGGTGGAAATTATACAAGAATGTAACATTTCTAAAACTTTTAAGAATCTTTGTCATCTGCCTAGAAAATATACCATGCAGAAAGGTTTGTTTAGATTTGCAAGATAAAAACTAATATGACATTGGCTCATAACATGCAACTCAAGATAGTTCAAGCCTTCTTTTGATATAATGTTATGTTTATCGGTTACAGCTTATAAAAACCTTAAATTGAAAATCTCAGAACAGGTTTTTTTTATGTAAAAAAAAAAAAAACAACCTCATAAGCCATGATCTTCAAAATAACACATAAAGGCTTGACTTTTCCCACTTTGCATGGAATGACTTTATACCACATAGTTTTTTATTTAAAGTTAATTGCTGACATGAATAGACTTTTACACAATATTCTAATTTTATGAGTTCTACCTGTATTGAGCGAAAACGTAGCTGATGGAAAACATGCAACTTTTCTGTGACTACAATTGAACATTCACCTATACCGAAGGAGCATCGATGTGGCTAATTGTTGCAAGCTTTTGACCACAAACTTAGTCACTGCTCGGTTCCTGGCTGCAATAAAAGCTCACGACAGACGAGGATGTCTCCTCGTGCTTATCTAAATGAGAAGGCATTTATTTAAATTTAACAGGTAACAGTGCTAACATTATAGCGGTATTAGTACCTGTTGTATTTACGTCAGATGACTGCTGATGCCTGGGATAAGATTGGCGGGGTTCAAAAACGCGACATTGATTTATAGTTATTGAATGCTGTATGTTCAAATCTTTCAGAATATTGCTTGTATGTCCTCCTCTTGATGAAATAGCAACCTTAGAATTTTATATATATGTATATGTGTATATATATACATATATATATGTGTATGTATATATGTGTGTGTATATATATATATATATATATATATATATATATACATATATATATATATATATATATATATATATATATATGTGTATATGTATGTATATATATATATATATATATATATATATATATATATATATATATATATATATATATATGTGTGTGTATATATATATATATATATATATATATATATGTATATATATATATATATATATAAGTAGTGCTGTTGCAATCTTTTCTTGTAAAATGTCGGCAAACTTCGATGCAAAATTACGTCATCCTTACCCGCAGGAAACGTTCAAGAAAGCGTGTTGGAAAAAATGGCAAGTGATTCCAAGGAATTGATACACTGGGAACCGGTTCTGAACAAGAACTGTTTTTTGATTCCCATCCCTACTTGTAAAGGTGTTAGCATATTCGCTAGCTTGATTACATTACAATAGCACGTACAAATATGCATGAGAACACTCCTACAGACATCGCACATGGGGTGGTTTAGTAAGTATGAATTGTTTTAGTTGTATTGTAAAACTTACAAACGTAAATAAAGATTCCTTTCAAGCAGAAACGCTATAAACGGTTACACTTCCGGTTCAATGCACAACACAGGAAGTACATTTTCTACTCGCGGCGAACTCGTTCAAAAGAAGGCGCCACAAACAATACCACGACCTTTACAGTGTTTCTATCGGTGTTATACAAAAACTATTTGTTGAATACAAAACATTATGCCTGTTAGCAAAAAAACATCCATAAATTAGCTGCACTGTTTTATAAGCCGCAGGGTTCAAAGCGTTGCAGTCCTAAAACTGCGGTTATTCGATATAAGCCTGTTTAAAAAAATAAAATAACATTTCTTCAGAAAGTTTTGGGCCTTGGGCGTGGTTGGTGTTTGGGGACCTTTATATATAAGACCACTAATGATTACTTATATGGACATTCATTCATTTCACGAATGTATTACAAACTTCCACATTCTGAAGCAGGCTTTTGTCTTATTTTTTAACCTCATTCCCTATAAGTTTCTTCAAAAACAAAAATCAAACATTGATTCTACTCTTTTTTTCTGTCCAACAATACGGGACAATATATATTTTTTTTTACACTATTTTAGTGGCCCGGTACAAGAGGTTTGGTCATTGGATCCTCCTTTTTTCTTTCTTTTTTTTAACCGTTGAAGAACTTCATTTGGGGGTCACGGCACATCACCCACAGCACGCACAGACAACATGGGGTTCCAGCCAAGGTATGAATACACTGCTGCCAGACCAACACAGTCTAGTTTCCGTCATGTCTATGGATATTCTCATTCATCCTGGTCATTGTATTCTCAGGGCATTCCACCGATTGCAACTGGACTGTCCAGTATTCCGGTTGCTAGTTTGAAGAAGCCGGTTTCATTCATTTTCCTGATGCTTTGGGGCATTATCGGGATATAGACAGGCAGTGACAGCAACAGCAGAGTGACTGTGGAGCCACGGCCCCCATGGTTACCACCATTAGGGTTTTTTTTTAGTTTGGTCGAAAGTTTGTATTCTTATGTGGCAAGAGGTACTGTTTAACACTGGGAGTGGTTGACAAGAAAGACACCGCGGTATTGCGAACTTTAAAAAAAAAAAAAAAAAAGACCTCATAAAAAGACAAGGCGGAAGCGAGTGGACATCAAATACATTTAAAGATCACAGGAACGAGAGGTCAAGTGAGCGGTCAAGTCGATATCACAACTTGACAAGGGGGTGAAATTTAAGGGAGTAAAAGAGGCCTGAGAACAAAGAGGTGACGCACACTGTCTGCAGCCCAGGAGAAGTGCGCTGAGGGCAGGGGGGGGGTTGATGGGCGCGGGGGTGGGGGGGGTCACGTGGTCCGGTCGCTCCCTCAGGCCTTGAGTGCGTGCCACTGGGCCACGGCGGTGCGAGGACGACCCATCATGTCTTTCCAGTGTTTTACCTCCGCGGGGCCGCTCTTCCAGGAGAGATAAATCTGTGAGAGGAAGAGACAATGTTTACTCGTGCACTTTCGCTAAAAAGATTGGCATTTTGAAACGAACCTGGCAAAGTATTAAAAAAAAAAAAACAGCCAAAGACAACCACCAGTATCTTTTTGAGACCCGGTGTCCTTTGCAGTGGACATGGTTTAAGTAGATTTATTTTGTCAAGAGTTAGAAATTTCAGAATGAAAGTGGCAGTGCATGGTGTGACGTCACATGCAACAAAGGTTTCATGTAGTAAGGGGTACAGTCGTGGTCAAAAGTTTAAATACACTTGTGAAGGACATAATGTCATGGCTGTCTTGAGTTTCCAATAATTTCTACAACTCTTATTTTTTTGTGGTAGAGTGATTGGAGCGCATACTTGTTGGTCACAAAAAACATTCGTGACATCACATGGACAAAGATCAGACCTTCTGGAGGAAAGTTCTATGGTCAGATGAAACAAAAATTGAGCTGTTTGGCCACAATACCCAGCAATACGTTTGGAGGAGAAAAGGTGAGGTTTTTAATCCCAGGAACACCAAGCCTACCGTCAAGCGTGGTAGTGGTAGTATTATGCTCTGGGCCTGTTTTGCTCCCAATGGAACTGGTGCTTTACAGAGAGTAAATGGGACAATGAAAAAGGAGGATTACCTCCAAATTCTTCAGGACAACCTAAAATCATCAGCCCGGAGGTTGGGTCTTGGGCGCAGTTGGGTGTTCCAACAGGACAATGACCCCAAACACATGTCAAAAGTGGTAAAGTAGTGGCTAAATCAGGCTAGAATTAAGGTTTTAGAATGGCCTTCCCAAAGTCCTGACTTAAACATGTGGACAATGCTGAAGAAACAAGTCCATGTCAGAAAACCAACACATTTAGCTGAACTACACCAATTTTGTCAGGAGGAGTGGTCAAAAATTCAACCAGAAGCTTGCCAGAAGCTTGTGGATGGCTACTAAAAGCGCCTTATTGCAGTGAAACTTGCCAAGGGACATGTAACCAAATATTAACATTGCTGTATGTATACTTTTGATCTAGCAGATTTGGTCACATTTTCAGTAGACCCATAATAAATTCATAAAAGAACCAAACTTCATGAATGTTTTTTGTGACCAACAAGTATGTGCTCCAATCAGTCTATTACAAAAAATAAGAGTTGTAGAAAGTATTTGAAACTCAAGACAGCCATGACATTATGTTCTTTACAAGTGTATGTAAACCTTTGACCACAACTGTATATGACACCTCAGTGTACTCACTGGCTGTGTTGACATCATCCGCCATCTGATAGATTGAAAAATTCACTACATTTGACCCACAACTGATTACCGTTAATTCTGGACTATAAGCCACTACTTTTTTTTTTTTACAATTCATGATTTTTTAAAATCATGAATTGATTTGGATTCAAGATTAATAAGACTCACAATTTGGATGTTAATTGATTTTTTTTGTGCACCCTAATAAAAATGTTAAAATGCTAAAAACGCAAAGCTATACACCAGGGGTCGGGAACCTTTTTGGCTGAGAGAGCCATGAAAGCCAAATATTTTAAAATGTATTTCCGTGAGAGCCATTTAACATTTTTTAACAGTGAATACAACTAAATGTGTGCATTTTTAAGTAAGACTAACATTTTTAGAGTATAATAAGTCTCTTATTATTTTTAATAACATTGTTATTCTGAAGCTAACCAATAATAAATAAAAAATACTTCTTACCATTTATGCGACTTCTTGAACAGGTGCCGTTTTATATTTTGAACGTTATTTTTAACACTCTGATTACCAGCGGAATTATTCATTACTTATCGTGTTAAGCAATGTCAGCTCCTTCCCTCAGGCCGTAAGACTCTTGAACGCATTAAAATAATCCCCTCAATTCCCCACAAAAATGGATTAATTCACTGGAATATAAAGACAATATAACATACATCCATAAACGTGGATGCATATGCAAAAGTGCAATATATTTATCTGTACAGTAATCTATTTATTTATATATGCACCTTATTGCTCTTTTATCCTGCACTACCATGAGCTAATGCAACAACATTTTGTTCTTATCTGTACTGTAAAGTTCAAATTTGAATGACAATAAAAGGAAGTCTAAGTCTATGATTTATCTGAGAGCCAGATGCAGTCATCAAAAGAGCCACATCTGGCTCGAGAGCCATAGGTTCCCTACCCCTGCTATACACAATCAAAAATATATAACCGAGGTTTCTGTGGTTTATCCGTTATACAGTGCTCAATACCGGGGTAGAGCGGAATATACGTTAGGTCAGGAAAAAAAACCACAGAGGCTATTTAATCCCTACCAGCCTGTTTCACAGGTTTCCCTGCTCTTCAGGGGATTTAAATTAATAATACATGTATATGGTCAATAAAATATGCATTCTTAGTAATGCATTGCACACGTCCAAAAGAGGGTGGGGGTGTCAAGTATTTATACCTGATTCATATCAAAATGGCACAGGCTTCAATATCAGTATCGGAAGTAAAAAAAAGGGACATCCTCAAAGGGGAACATTATCACCAGACCAATGTAAGCGTCAATATATACCTTGATGTTGCAGAAAAAAGACCATATATTTTTTTAACCGATTTCCGAACTCTAAATGGGTGAATTTTGGCGAATTAAACGCCTTTCTATTATTCGCTCTCGGAGCGATGACGTCACGTTGTGACGTCACATCGGGAAGCAATCCGCCATTTTCTCACTTTCGTCGGTGTGTTGTCGGAGGGTGTAACAACACGAACAGGGACGGATTCAAGTTGCACCATTGGCCCAAAGATGCGAAAGTGGCAAGAAATTGGACGAAATTTGTTCAAAATACGAGGCTGTGGGGAAAGCCGACGAAATGGTCAATCGTTTGTTCCGCACACTTTACCGACGAAAGCTATGCTACGACAGAGATGGCAAGAATGTGTGGATATCCTGCGACACTCAAAGCAGATGCTGACATCAACTCCAAAACTGGACAGATCAGCTTTCAGGAAAAGAGAGCGGATGAGGGTATGTCTACAGAATATATTAATTGATGAAAACTTTATTCATTACTCGCGGTTTTACGTAAATTATTATACATAAACTGTGTTTACCAATAATTTAGCTTAAAAACATTTATTTTTTTCAATCATTCGAGTACATTCGGGTAGTCTTGTGTAATGCAGTATTTTGTGTCTATTTAGGTATGGTTAACCTGAGTGCTGAAATCGTGGAAAAATATATGTTCTTAGCGTGCCTGAAATGGGCTGTCTGCACTCTCAAAGTGCATGTTGTTGCCAAATGTATTTCATATGCTGTAAACCTAGTTCATAGTTGTTAGTTTCCTTTAATGCCAAACAAACACATACCAATCGTTGGTTAGAAGGCGATCGCCGAATTCGTCCTCGCTTTCTCCCGTGTCGCTGGCTGTCGTGTCGTTTTCGTCGGTTTCGCTTGCATACGGTTCAAACCGATATGGCTCAATAGCTTCAGTTTCTTCTTCAATTTCGTTTTCGCTACCTGCCTCCACACTACAACCATCCGTTTCAATACATGCGTAATCTGTTGAATCGCTTAAGCCGCTGAAATCCGAGTCTGAATCCGAGCTAATGTCGCTATAGCTTGCTGTTCTTTCCGCCATGTTTGTTTGTGTTGGCATCACTATGCGACGTCACAGGAAAATGGACGGGTGTTTATAACGATGGTTAAAATCAGGCACTTTGAAGCTTTCTTTAGGGATATTGCATGATGGGTAAAATTTTAAAAAAAACTTCGAAAAATAAAATAAGCCACTGGGAACTGATTTTTAATGGTTTTAACCCATCTGAAATTGTGATAATGTTCCCCTTTAAAAGGTATCAAACCATGGTAACGTTTGGATTTTATGTAACTGCAAGTTTTTAAAAATACCAAATCCCACCCTTGTTCGCCTGTTAGTCACGTACTTTCCCTTTTTGCTTGGGGTATTAACTTCCGTAAATAAAAATAAAAAAATATTTGGAATACCATTCTCCTTAATCTGAAGATATTGCCTTGTGACAAATGTAATGATTATGACCAAGTCCTTGACCTAATCTAGAAAGTGGTGATGCTAAAGCAACATGTGACAGTACAGTACAGTATGTAAGTACAGTAGGTGACATGTATGCGTAAAAGGGAAGGTCAGCATCCACAGCTGAATGTCCTGCATCACCTCAGGGGCTGCTTGGTATGAACCAGCAGGGGTCAGTAGAGACCAGCTGCATGGGGAAGTGATGGCGGCCTGTCATGGAGTCGAAAATACACACAGGAAGGAGAAAAGAAGAGGCAAGGAGATACCTTTCCAATGACATCATTGCGACTGAGCCTGTCCTTGTCCATGACGGTGATAATTATGGTGGTCTCCCTCAGCACGTGGGCAGGCACGTCGAAGGGAAAGGACTCGTTGAAAACAGGGTTTAGGCAACGCTTCATTACCACCGTCTTCTTCTTCTCCACACGCTTGTCCTTGTGCATCAACCACACCTTCACGTAGGGGTCTGGGAAGAGGAAAAAAAGTGAAGTTAACCTTCCTGGAATGGTAACAAGGGGCATGCTGGGATGCCAGGTTAACCTTTCGCTTGTGGTTGAATCGGCACTAATTCGATTTTTAGGTTTTAGACGCATACGAGCAGGGGAGAACGGGGTTGGTTGTCACACGGGCCACCAGAAGATGCAATCTCTAAGATTGTGGTATGAAGATTTACGGAATGGGGATCAGAGCTCACCTACAGTCGTGGTCAAAAGTTTACATATACTTGTAAATATCACATGGACAGAGATGAGACCTGTTCTGTGGTCAGATGAAACAAAAATTGAGCTGTTTGGCCACAATACCCAGCAATATGTTTGGAGGAGAATAGGTGAGGCCTTTAATCCCAGGAGCACCAATCCTATCGTCAAGCATGGTGGTGGTAGTATTATGCTCTGGGCCTGATTTGCTGCCAATAGAACTGGTGCTTTACAGAGAGTAAATGGGACAATGAAAAAGAAGGATTACCTCCAAATTCTTCAGGACAACCTAAAATCATCAGCCCAGAGGTTGGGTCTTGGGCGCAGTTGGGTGTTCCAACAGGACAATGACCCCAAACACATGTCAAAAGTGGTAAAGAAATGGCTAAATCAGGCTAGAATTAAAGTTTTAGAATGGCCTTCCCAAAGTCCTGAATTAAACATGTGGACAATGCTGAAGAAACAAGTCCATGTCAGAAAACCAACAAATTTAGCTGAAGTGCACCAACTTTGTCAAGAGGAGTGGTCAAAAATTCAACCAGAAGCTTGTGGATGGCTACCAAAAGCGCCTTATTGCAGTGAAACTTGCCAAGGGACATGTAAGCAAATATTAACATTGCTGTATGTATACTTTTGACCCAGCAGATTTGGTCACATTTTCAGTAGACCCATAATAAATTCATAAAAGAACCAAACTTCATGAATGTTTTTTGGGACCCACAATTATGTGCTCCAATCACTCCATTACAAAAAAAATAAGAGTTGTAGAAATAATTGGAAACTCAACACAGCCATGACATTTTGTTCTTTACAAGTGTATGTAAACTTTTGACCACGACCGTACAAATTATTTTTGGGAGTAAGGTGGCTGAACTTGAGGTGAGAGGACTTTTTGTGTTTTTAATGTCAAAGTGTAAATATTCAGCTTCTCAGTGTTTGTCTCCTTGGCTTATATTCAGTGGCTTTATGACAAGACTAGTGAAGCACTCTGAGTGCAGACCAATATTAAAAAAGCCATGAATCCAGACCAGGGGTGTCAAACTAATTTTAGCTCAGGGGCCACATGGAGGAAAATCTATTCCGACGCGAGCCGGACTGGTAAAATCAAAGCATAATAATTAAAAAATAAGGACAACTTCAAAATTGTTTTTTTTTGTCTTAGTTTGGCCAAAAATAGCACGAGCACATTTTGAAAATGTACACGTTACAAAGAATCCTCTTGGTAAATTACTTCTGAGTTAGTTGAAAATTCTGAAGAAAAAATTGGTGCAGTTTCAAAACACCGGGAAGAACACAATGAACTTACACTTTGTCTTAGTGTATTTACAAAGCCATTAAACTTAAAGCACTTCCTGTTTAGCAATCTCATGTGGGCAGGTTACCATTAAAAATGTTTGGAAAAGCAACCGAGTGTTTCCTCAAACTGCCGCATTGGTGACACCTGCAACTGCCACAACACATTAATTTAGCATCATTCAAATATTACAGTTATGATATAATCAAAACAATTGTCAAAATGACACCATAATAGCCGAACTAAAGGTAACACAACTACAAACTTAACCAATGTGAACATGGTAGATTTAAGCATAAAATAAAATACAACGAACAACAAATGTAGAAACACACATTTTTACAATGGAGTTCAGGGTGCACATCGTGCAGTCAAAAAATTGCAAGTGCTGCAAGGAATTCTAACTACAAAAAGATGATGGTCATATCGACTTAAGTCTTTGCATCATATGGTTTCGTTTTTTTTTCTGTTGAGTGGATAATGTACAATTAATGAAAGTATTGTGCGTCACAACAGCATTAGTCTGCCGCCAGCCACAACAGGAACAGCTGATTGCTTGCACCTGCGCTGATCGGAGTAGCGGCAGCCAATCCAAAGGGCGCTTAAAGTCAGCTGACACGTCATCTTTAAAAAGTGTGATGTGTGACGTGGGTTACACTGGAATTGGTATTGCGACATCCAGTGGACACATTTAGTACAGCAGTTTCTTTCATCCAAAAATTGCAGCTAATCTTTATACTTAGCAGACTCATTTGCGGACCGAGGGCCGGATTAAACCTGTTCGCGGGCCATATGTTTGACACCCCTGATCAAGACGGTAATCTGGACTGGAACTTTTTGAGCAATCTAAAGATAATGAAAGAGACAGAGTTTTGAACCCTCTTGTCAGTCATCAATCCAATCCAATCCAATCCACTTTATTTATATAGCACATTTAAACAACAAAATGTTTCCAAAGTGCTGCACAACAATATTAAACACAATTAAAGAGACTAACGAGACTTAAAACACTCCACTGTGGGAGCAGTTCGAACATGGAGGGGCAGAGTGTTCCAGAGCTTAGGGCCGACCACAGAGAAGGCCCTGTCTCCCCTGGTTTTAAGTCTCGTCTTGGACACCACGAGCTGGAGCTGGCTCTCGGACCTCAGAGCGCGCGCAGGATTGTAAGTTTGGATGAGGTCCGAGATATACTGAGGTGCCAGTCCATGTAAAGCTTTAAAAACAAACAGCAAGGTTTTAAAATCAATTCTAAAATGAACAGGGAGCCAGTGCAAACTCTCAAGGATTGGGGTTATATGCTGGCGTCTCCTGGCCCCTGTTAAAAGTCGTGCTGCCGCATTCTGGACTAACTGCAACCGGGAGAGAGCTTTTTGGCTAATGCCAGCATAAAGTGCATTGCAGTAGTCCAGGCGACTTGAAATAAAAGCATGCACGACTTGTTCAAAAAGGTTAAAAGATAAAAACGGTTTTACCTTTGCTAAAAGACGAAGATGATAAAAACACGATTTTAAAACGCCATTGACTTGTTTGTCAAGTTTAAAATCGCTGTCTATAGTGACGCCAAGGCTGGTGACTTTGGGACGCAAAGTCATCCACTCTCTTTGTCTCTGCGGGTGGAGGCAAGGCAGCAGAGCCGCTATTCAAATACTCAAGTTAAGGGTTGCAACGTCAACATAAGGTAACGTGGAAGAAATTATCCGGATCTGCCCCAGAATGTAACCACTCGTTCCTGATCCCATTTTGGACATTTCTTGAAAGTTTCACGAAATTCTGCCGATAACTTTTTGAGCTATCTATAGATAATGAAAGCAGACTCATAAAGTAAACGCAAAGAAACGTAGTGGAAATGGTCCCGATCAGGCTCAAAAATCGAAATTCCTTAGCCACTTTTTGGACAAATTATGAAAAAGTTTCATGACAGTCCGCCCATAACTTTTTGAGTTATATAAAGCTCCTGGTGGTAACGGTTACCCTTAAAAAGTGTGAAGGATAAAGCTATAGTTTCGATTCTTACAAGCGAGATAGTTGTTACATGCTTGTTAGCCTTGTGGCTAGCAGGAAATTCCATTTAGCGCTGGTTGTCACATACTCATATATTCGTACATATCATGTATACACCACAGGTGTTAAACTCAAGGCCCGGGGGCCAATTCTGGCCCGCCACATAATTTCATGTGGCCTGCGAAAGCCTGAAAACAATGTTTGTCAATAACGTGATCTTTCTTACTAAATGTATTCATTCTTTCTGTTTTGACAGAATACAAATTTATTTACCGCATGAAATTGCATATATTTTAGACTTCAAATTATCTCATCATGCAATAAATGTTATATTATTATATACATTATTACGAAAAAAAAATGCAAACATTTTAATACATACAATTCTACTTTGACTTATGATTTCAAGACAAGTTATCCATCAATTTGTACCTAAATACAAATGTTATAATTAAATGCATACACAATTATGTATTAATATTATAAGATGATTATGCATTTATATTAATATATTTTCACTGTTACAATCGGCCCCCTGAAGGCAGCCGTAACTGCGATTTAGCCCTCGATGAAAACGAGTTTGACACCCCTCAAGTGTACAGTAGGCTGGCCAAAAAATGTGTTTCCCTATCATGGTCTGTGTAAGATGTATTCGGTTATGTTTTTGTCAAACTTTCACATTTAAATCTGCCTTCTTGCCTTTTCCTTCAGTAAAAAAACAAAACAAAACATTGTGACAACCATCCCAGGGATGGGGTTGGTTGTCACAATGTGTCAGAGCAGAACGCTCACCCAGATAGACACACAGACATGTAAGGTATGCACAGAGTCCAACTCATTTTTAGGGCTGCAACGATTATCCGTTAGAAAAAAGATGACTTGATTAATCCAACAAACTAATGGAAAGATTATTCAATTACTCAAATATTCGATAGTTGCAACCCTTAATTTTTTCTGTACTTGTGATCCACAAAGTTTTTTAGGTGACTGAAAATTCAAAATAGTGATCTAATCATCAATGTATATACAGTACAACCCCTGGCAAACATGATGGAGTTACCAGACTTGGAGGATGTACATTCAATTGTATTCATTTTGTTTAAAAAAAACAGATAACAGACATAACACAAAACTATAGTCATTTGCCTTTAAGAAACACAAAAATATATTAAGAAAATAAATTGTGGTAGTCTGTAAATTTTATTTATGGTTCAAGCAGATTAAAAATAAATTGGAATCACACAATTCTGAGAAAAAACTTTTGTTTTTCTGTAGTTTCTGTTTACGGGTTAATGACGGCTTTTGTTTAGCTTTTCTGTAGTGAAATCCAATTTCTTTCAGGCGGTTTCTTAGAGTTCAATCACAGACGGTGACTCCAGTTTCCGCCCATTTGTTCTTCATTTGTTTTGCTGTACATTTTCTGTTTTCAAGGCATATTTAAGTTTTCTATCTTGACACTTTGATGTTTTCCTTGGTCTACCAGTATGCTTGCCATTTACAACCTTCCCGTGTAGTTTGCACTGGTCTACATTTTAGATACAACTGACTGAACAACATATATTACAACATTTGCATGATAAATTACCTTCTTGAAGAAGTATAATAATCCTCTCCTTTGTTTCAATTGATATCTCTCGTGTTGATTCATGTCAATCCACTTGTTGCAACAAACCTCATTTCTAACTGCAAACTAATGAACAGATTTAATCTGATGAAGGTGTTAGTTTTGCAAATGAAAATACACAAGGTGATTCCATTGTATTCTCGTGTTAAATGACAATAGTTTTGTGTCATGTCTGTTATCTGCTTTTTTCTACAAAATTAAAGACCTCAATGAACGTCCTCCAAGTCTGGTAAATCAAACATTTTTCCACGGATTGTAGAATGGGAATAAAGCCCCACCTCATGGAATGTTTACAATGAAAACAAGTTTAGCTTTTGAAATATTCAGATCCAAATCTTATTTTATAACTACTACCAGTGATTGTGTCCTCGATAAAACCCATCCATCCATGCTTTTTCTACCGCTTGTCCTTCTCGGGGTCGCAGGGGGTGCTGAAGCCTATCCCAGAACAATAAAACATAAATATAAATGATAAATGATAAATGGGTTGTACTTGTATAGCGCTTTTCTACCTTCAAGGTACTCAAAGCGCTTTGACACTACTTCCACATTTACCCATTCACACACACATTCACACACTGATGGAGGGAGCTGCCATGCAAGGCGCTACCAGCACCCATCAGGAGCAAGGGTGAAGTGTCTTGCTCAGGACACAACGGACATGACGAGGTTGGTACTAGGTGGGGATTGAACCAGGGACCCTCGGGTCACGCACGGCCACTCTTCCACTGCGCCACGCCGTCACTATATAAATATACCTAAATATACCAAGGAGCCAGTCTTTGGAACGGCTCATTGAAAGAAACAGTTCCTCAAGATCTGGCTCCCTTCAAAGAGCGATACATTTGTGACTATCAGAGTAAACATCTTTAGTGGGCACCATGCAAAATGTCCATAATTATCCGGGACTATAATAAAAACAAAGGAGCAGTGGATCAGCTGACTGCCGCCTACACTTGCCAAGCAAAGGACTAGGAGATGGTCAATGGTTGTGTTCTGTAACACGCTACAGATTTATGCAGAAAATACATTTTTAGGGGTTGAATTTAAACAAACAATAATGTTTCTTGAGTTAGGAAGTTCCTCTTGATGCCCTCGTACCCTTCGCTCAAGGTCAGGTCTGCATTAGCCATAAGAAGCAGAAAGGCTAACCTGTTGTGCTTCTACTGCAAAAATTATATATATATATATATATATATATATATATATATATATATATATATATATAAGTATATGTATGTATTAGAGATGCGTGGATAGGCAATTATTTCATCCGCAACCGCATCAGAAAGTCGTCAACCATCCGCCATCCATCCGATGTAACATTTGATCAGAACCGCATCTGCCCGCACCCGCCCGTTGTTATATATCTAATATAGACGATGCAAGGCATTAGTGAGGTTATAAAGCTTTTGCCTGTTAAAGAAAGGAGACTGATCCAATGCAGTGCAGACATTCGCGTGCCACGCTGTCACAACCCAGACGCACACCAGTGT
>NC_084562.2:39808254-39868254 GCF_033978685.3 Nerophis lumbriciformis
ATATTGGCCAGATCTAATTTGTTGAGTGGAATGGAGACCTCTCCAATGGGGTCGTTCCTGCTGAAGCGGTCATAATCGAGCACCTGCAGGTACAGAGTTCTCTGGACCACCTTCTCAAAGGGGAAACCTGGCATGGAAATAAAAATACACAGATGCAAGCACGATAAAAAATAAAGCAGGGCCTCTCTATTGTTGACAACACTGACACTTATTTTATAGATCTGGATCTAAAAATGGTAAAATCCCCAACCAAAATAGACACCAATTTTGTCACCTACAGAAGACTGGAGGCAATTTCATATTGCATAGTATGTGTTTTGGTAGCAAATTCATCTTGAATCATGTTATTTCCGCCAGATGCATTGTTGCACGTTGTAGCAATACAACTAAAGACGGGGTCAGACTGCATATATTTCCAAATGATGGGTATACGAGGAAGGTTTGGACCTCAAAACCAAGGGAAAGAAATGTAATTTTAATGTTAACCGTATCATCCATCCATTTTCTACCACTTGTCCCGTTCGGGGTGGCGGGGGTTGCTGGAGCCTATCTCAGCTGCACATGGGCGGAAGGCGGTGTACACCCTGGACAAGTCAACACCTCATCACAGGACCACCACAGATAGACAGACAACATTCACACTCAAATTCACACACTAGGGCCAATTTAGTGTTTCCAATCAACCTATCCCCAGGTGCATGTTTTTAACCATATCAGTTTTGAAGAAATCATTGACCAGGGAGACAAAAAGTAAGTGATCAGAATAATAGCTTTACACGGTCTATGCGAGGAAATGGACTCCAGTTTTGTAGATGACATCAGACCAAGAGGGGTCGGCATATTGAGTCTGGCGACGGAAATGGGGCATTCCCAAGTATAGTTTCTTTATCTACTAAATACTCAAAAACGAATTAGTATGATGGGAAATGACTTCTTGATTCCTATCCAGGAGCAAAAAATACATCAAGCGCACTTCTTAGTGAAATGATGGTCATCTGGACAGTATGGGTCCTTTAAGTGCATTAAACGGTATCACCAAAAGAATGTGCTAAAGGGATGTGTTTGTTCCTATGATAATGATAATTGGATTTTTCAAAGTGCCTATTATTCATTCCTGCGACAGTCTGGTGTCAATCGTGGGTTAGCTCCACAGCCATAATTGCCTTGGGGAAGACTAACAGAAACACGGCTACCAAGTTGCACCACCGGCAACTGCGACCAACACCAAACATTCATTCAAGTTTATAGTAGACACCAGTGTGGGCGGCACTGGAAGCAAAGTGGGGGAAGGACAATCAATACGCACGAAGAATTTAAGACAAAAACAAAATGAGTACTGAATGTTTTGAAGCTGCTGTTAGTCAAACCTTCAAACAGAAAGGTCTCATTCCAGTGGGGGTTCAGATTCTTCCTCTTGACTTTGGTCTCCAGTTTGTGCTTCTTGTCAGGCAGCAGGTAGAGTTTGACAAACGGATCCGAAGTGCCGGAGAAGTCCTTTGCGGGCAAATCCTGGCCCTTAAGAATTTTGACAGTGAGGGTGGAGTCCTGGAAGCTGTAGCCAACGCTGAATTGAATGCGACCCAACTTCTCACACACCGCACCCTCGTGTTCGTCTTCTTCTGAGCCTGGAGACAACTGTGGGAGACAAAGTTTTATTTTATCAATCCATCCATCCATTTTTTTTCTGGTCTTAAGCCGACAGGCATCATTGCATTTTCTACCGCTGATCCTCCTCAGGGTGATCTGGGACCTATACCGTGAGACTTTGGGAAAGAAATTGGGGTCAGGGGTGCAGCCAGGGATTTGACTTTGAGCCTTAGCAAAAAAATCGGACTAATGTTCTACCGCTTTTTATGGCATTGATTCCTAACCACTGAAATGATCTAATTGGAGACTCTTAACTGATCGTAGGTGTGAATGTGAGTGTGAACAGTTGCTTGTCTATGTGTTCAATGATTTCAACTGGACTCCAGTTCACTTGTCACCCTGATGAGGACAAGTCGTTTAGAAAGTGTGGAATAAAAAGTACTTCTCATCAGGGGTTTTCAAAGTGAAAATGTATACCTCCCAATTGGAGGACTAACGCACTTTGAGGGGGGGTTGGAAATGACCAAAAACAACATTTGAATCTGCAGTTACACATTAATCCCACCAGGTGGTGACAAAAGCTGGTGAGTGAGGCGAGACTGCGAGGTCAGAGGTAGTTTATGCAGTTGTGGTCAAAAGTTTACATACACTTGTAAAGAACATAATGTCATGGCTGTCTTGAGTTTCCAATAGTTTCTACAACTGTTATTTTTTTGTGATAGAGTGATTGGAGCACATACTTGTTGGTCACAAAAAACATTCATGAAGTTTGGTTCTTTTATGAATTTATTATGGGTCTACTGAAAATGTGACCAAATCTGCTGGGTCAAAAGTAAACATACAGCAATGTTAATATTTGGTTACATGTCCCTTGGCAAATTTCACTGCAATAAGGCGCTTTTGGTAGCCATCCACAAGCTTCTGGTTGAATTTTTGTTTCATCTGACCACATAACTTTCCTCCAGAAGGTCTTATCTTTGTCCATGTGATGTCAGATGAAACAAAAATTGAGCTGTTTGGCCACAATACCCAGCAATATGTTTGGAGGAGAATAGGTGAGGTCTTTAATCCCAGGAACACCATGCCTCCCGTCAAGCATGGTGGTGGTAGTATTATGCTCTGGGCCTGTTTTGCTGCCAATGGAACTGGTGCTTTACAGAGAGTAAATGGGACAATGAAAAAAGGAGGATTACCTCCAAATTCTTCAGGACAACCTAAAATCATCAGCCCGGAGGTTGGGTCTTGGGCGCAGTTGGGTGTTCCAACAGGTCAATGACACACGTCAAAAGTGGTAAAGGAATGGGTAAATCAGGCTAGAATTAAGGTTTTAGAATGGCCTTCCCAAAGTCCTGACTTAAACATGTGGACAATGCTTAAGAAACAAGTCCATGTCATAAATCCAACACATTTAGCTGAACTGCACCAATTTTGTCAAGAGGAGTGGTCAAAAATGCAACCAGAAGCTTGTGGATGGCTACCAAAAGCACCTTATTGCAGTGAAACTTGCCAAGGGACATGTAACCAAATATTAACATTGCTGTATGTATACTTTTGACCCAGCAGATTTGGTCACATTTTCAGTAGACCCATAATAAATTCATAAAAGAAGCAAACTTCATGAATGTTTAGAATCTCTAATTAGCCTAACAAACATATTTTTGGTAGGTAACTGGAAAAAACATGCAACAACTTGCACACAGTCAAGCCCTTGACCTCCCAAATTTAATAGCAACATGCTAACGACTCGCTACTGTGCTGCCATGCCGTAACCCTTTTTAAAATTTAACAAACAGATGGTATGTTCTAACCCTGATTCAAGGTGACAGGTGATGGTAATGTAACACGATAGCAATCAAGTTTCTAATCAGGATTGGCTCTTGAAAATGTCTGTATTGATCGTAAACGTAAACTGGCTTAATGTCTTGTCACATGGCCAGTGTCCACTGCGCTGAAGGGCAAGTGTGCATGACTGTGTTGCAATGACAGGATGATTATCTGTTGCTACACTGACCCTCTGACTGATGCAGGTGCAGCCTGGAGAGCGGCAGAGAAGAAATCCAGTTAAAATGTGGAGTCTGTTGGGAGTACAGCTGTGGGCGTCGCTTAAAGAGCAGGCCCAAATATTCAATGTCCACTTCCCATACTTTTCACGCAAATTCCAGTCATTGCTGTTTGACCTTATTCTCAGTTGCTGAATGTGATCACTTTACATTATTCATTCATACACCCAAAATAACTCATCCAACACACACACACATTTCTGCATGAGCTATTTTCTATTCCTCAGCGCCAACCAGAGGTGGACGTAAGTCAGTGTTGTTGCAAGTCTCAAGTAAGTCTAAAGTCTTTAATACCAAGTCTCGAGTCTCAAGAACTGTAAGTCCAAGTCTTTAATACCAAGTCTCGAGTGAAGACAAGCCAGGTCGAGTCAAGTCCCAGGTCACTAACTTGATATTTTCGAGTCCTTTTCAAGTCATTGTTAGGTATCTATCGAAGTAATGATCTGCTGTATCTGTCATATACATCTAATGCAGGGGTCACCAACGCGGTAGCCCGTAAGAACCAGATGAGTAGCCCGCTGGTCTGTTCTAAAAATAGCTCAAATAGCAGCACTTACCAGTGAGCTGCCTCTATTTTTTAAATTTTATTTATTTACTAGCAAGCTGGTCTCGCTTTGCTCGACATTTTTAATTCTAAGAGAGACAAAACTCAAATAGAATTTGAAAATCCAAGAAAATATTTTAAAGACTTGGTCTTCACTAACTGACAAAGAAACAGATAACAGATTTGGTGTCCAGTTCAAAGTGTGACATGATTTATTTAAAAATTTGAGAGTTGACTTTTGTATTTTACATGAGTTATTATTTGTACAAACATGGTGCAAAGTAATTCATAATTTGTTAAAAAATGTTAGTGGCTAGCTAGTTAAAATGGGATATTGTGATTTCACAAGACTGTCTTAGAAGTGATCATTTGAAAATGTTCAATTTGAAAAATGTGCACTTAGAGAAAATATAAAAATAAAGTGTTGCATATTGATATTTATCTGTTTATATATATATGTATTGTGAGAAATCATTAAGATGATCAGTGTTTCCACAAAGATAATTATCATTAATTATTAATAATAACATAGAGTTAAAGGTAAATTGAGCAAATTGGCTATTTCTGGCAATTTATTTAAGTGTGTATCAAACTGGTAGCCCTTTGCATTAATCAGTACCCAAGAAGTAGCTCTTGGTTGCAAAAAGGTTGGTGACCCCTGATCTAATGCATTTGGCGTTGTTTCACAATCTTAATTATAATAAAACTTAGTGTCGATAAAAAGCTTCTACGACTTTGGTTATCATTGTCCGTGTTTTAATCTCATCGTAATAACGAAGGCACAGACGTGAGAGTCACCACACACAAGACTGTCGTCACTGGCGGTTTAACATAAATAATAGGGCGCTAAACGGCCAAACTGCGATTAGGTAGTGACCAGTCCAGGGTGTACCCCGCCTCTGAAATTACCTGGGATAGGCTCCAGATTACCCACAGTATAGACACACTAGGTTATTTCTATACAGGGGGAAAAATAACAGCATACTTATGAACAAAATACACATAGATTTAAAAAATATGTGATATATGATAACAGGAAGTCCATCCATCCATTTTCTACCGTTTATTCCCTTCGGGGCCGCGGGGGGCGCTGGAGCCCATCTCAGCTACAATCGGGCGGAAGGCGGGGTACACCCTGGACAAGTCGCCACCTCATCGCAGGGCCAACACAGATAGACAGACAACATTCACACACTAGGGCCAATTTAGTGTTGCCAATCAACCTATCCCCAGGAAGTACTCCTTTAAAATAAGAAATAAAACCACAATTTAATTTATATAATTTTTTTTTTGCATCAATACCACACATTCAGATGTTGACCATTAAATAAACCACATGGAAATTGGCTAAAAAATGAACAAGTTAGAATTTATTTTCATTGTAAATGCGTAAATGCATTGCATTTCGGGACCGTTGCCCTAACCAAGATGGCCGCCACATAGACACGTCACTGCAAGCTGCTCCCGCGCCTGTTCTGACAAATCTATGGGGGAGTTCTGGTTTCATTCCTTAAGGAGCAAGTCGTACAGTGGTACCTGAACTTATGAGTACCTGAACTTATGAGTATTTTGAGATATTTCAAACTGTTACCCTGCTTTTTGTTTTACTTTAAGTTGCTAGCATAACTTGAGTTACGAACCAATTAACACGACTAATTGTTTTATTCTCCCAATTTGCACATGCAGTTATTGCAGCGCTTGACTGGAGTGAAGTAAACATTGTGCATAAAATGTAAAGCTCAGTCAATTGGATATTTACATTTCGTGTCAGAATTAAAAAGGCATAATGACCGACTTACTACAATTGAACTTAAAAATTAAAAAAGTAATTGAAGTTACTGTTGTGCCTGTCATCAGTTATTTAAATACGCTATCTTTGGGAAAAAAAAAGGCACAGACTGTAAGTCATACTTGCCAACCCTCCCGAATTTTCCGGGAGACTCCCGAAATTCAGCGCCTCTCCCGAAAACCTCCCAGGACAAATATTCTCCCGAAAATCTCCCGATTTTCAGCCGGAGCTGGAGGCCACGCCCCAGGACAGCCTTTTTTCAAGGGAGGACAACAGGGTGACAAGAAGTAAATCATCCAGACTAGAGATAAATTGTATTATTATGTTTATCTTACCTAAAAATAAATATATTTATTAATTAAAATTTTTTTTTTTTTTTTGCTAAAAACATCAAAATTAATTGTATTTTTATTTGTATTTTTTCTGACTCCATATTACATCCAGCCATAGAATTATACATTCAAATAAACACATTTGAAATAATTAATTTTAAATTATCATAATAATTCATTTAAAATGACCATATTTAATAATTGCTTGTTTATCAACAACTTTAGCATTTTATTCATTACATTTTGAAGCTCTCAGAAGCCAAGTTATGTTATATTCCTTAATATTTATTTGTGCAAGTTTGAAGTATCAATTATCTAAACACAGTTTTGTTTGCATATTTTCAGGATGTATGTATATATATATATATATATATATATATATATATATATATATATATATATATATATATATATATATATATATATATATAAATATATGTGTATATATATATATATATATGTATATATATATATATATATATATATATATATATATAAATATATGTGTATATATATATATATATATATATATATATATATATATATATATATATATATATATATATATATATATATATGAAATACTTGACTTGGTGAATTCTAGCTGTCAATATACTCCTCCCCTTTTAACCACGCCCCCAACCACGCCCCGCTTCACCCCGACCACGCCCCCCACCTCCCGAAAACGTAGGTCTCAAGGTTGGCAAGTATGCTGTAAGTCATGTCAGTATCAGTATCCAAATACTGACTGACAGGACCCTTCTCCCGACATTAGTCATTTGAGATACTTGGATAGTTGGATGAGAGAGATGAAGCAAACAAAAAGTCTATGTGCACGTATTACAAGGCTGATAATAAAAAGAGTATCATCATTAAGCAGAGGTGGATTCTCCAGCCGCACCATGGAGCCCACATAATTACATACTGCCATATTCCCATAGCACCCACAGCGACGCGTCTTCTTTGGCCGACCAATTACTGAAGTGGGCTGCATGAGGCGCATGTCCCCCTCATCTCAGGGTCTCGCTTGAGGGTGATTATGGTAGGTTTCAGCAAGCAGCAAGGCCATAACTACCTGTTATGCTCCACAGGTGGGTCACTTGTCTTGGGGGATTTGTCATTGTTGTCATAAATATTGTTATTTATTTGCCGTACTTACAATAGAGACACAATGGTTGGGAGATTCTTACTGACAAATCTGGGTGCAGATGAGTCATGTGATGTGGAACAATTAGGACATACTGTATTTTCAAAGACCAAAGTAAGGGTCCGAAGCTGTCCATAGTTATTTTAAGAATGTTTTAATTAATTTGGCCACTTGGAGGCAGTAGATACGAGCGTGTAAACACAACATTGACATAATTTCATATATTGGTTATGAATGATGGAATTGGGGGTTAAATCACCAAAGTGATTCCCGAGCGCGGCCACCGCTGCTGCTCACTGCTCCCCTCACCTCCCAGTGGGTGAAACAAGGGCATGGGTCAAATGCGGAGGGTAATTTTACCACACCTAGTGTGTGTGTGACTATCAGTGCACTGCAAAAAGTCAGTGTTCAAAAACAAGAAAAAAAAAAAGAAAAATTAGGAGTATTTTATTTGAACTAAGCAAAATTATCTGCCAATAGCACAAGAAAATTCGGCTTGTCAAGACTTTACAAAACAAGTAAAATTAGCTAACCCCAATGAACCCAAAAATACCTTAAAATAAGTATATTCTCACTAATAACAAGTGCACTTTTCTTGGTAGGAAAAAAAAAAGAGAGACCTTTTTGTTCAATATGTTGAAAAATATTCTTAAATGAATTAAATGCTAGTGCCATTATCTTGATATAATGATATGCGCTCGGCATCATGATTTGATTTTTTCATGCTTGAAGTAAGAAATTATTACTTTAAAGGGGAACATTATCACAATTTCAGAAGGGTCAAAACCATTAAAAATCAGTTCCCAGTGGCTTATTTTATTTTTCAAAGTTTTTTTCAAAATTTTACCCATTACGCAATATCCCTAAAAAAAGCTTCAAAGTGCCTGATTTTAACCATCGTTATATACACCCGTCCATTTTCCTGTGACGTCACATAGTGATGCCGATACAAACAAACATGGCGGATAGAACAGCAAGGAATAGCGACATTAGCTCGGATTCAGACTCGTATTTCAGCGGCTTAAGCGATTCAACAGATTACGCATGTATTGAAACGGATGGTTGTAGTGTGGAGGCAGGTAGCGAAAACAAAATTGAAGAAGAAACTGAAGCTATTGAGCCATATCGGTTTGAACCGTATGCAAGCGAAACAGACGAAAACGACACGACAGCCAGCGACACGGGAGAAAGCGAGGACGAATTCGGCGATCGCCTTCTAACCAACGATTGGTATGTGTTTGTTTGGCATTAAAGGAAACTAACAACTATGAACTAGGTTTACAGCATATGAAATACATTTGGCAAAAACATGCACTTTGAGAGTGCAGACAGCCCAGTTTTCATCAATTAATATATTCTGTAGACATACCCTCATCCGCTCGCAGATTTCTTTGACTTTATTGTTGGAAATGCATCTGCTTTGAGTGTCGCAGGATATCCACACATTCTTGCCATCTCTGTCGTAGCATAGCTTTCGTCGGTAAAGTGTGCGGAACAAACGTCCAATTTCTTGCCACTTTTGCATCTTTGGGCCACTGGTGCAACTTGAATCCGTCCCTGTTCGTGTTGTTACACCCTCCGACAACACACCGACGAGGCATGATGTCTCCAAGGTACGGAAAACAATCGAAAAAACGGAAAATAACAGAGCTGATTTGACTCGGTGTTTGAGAAAATGGCGGATTGCTTCCCGACAACGTGATGTCATCGCTCCGAGAGCGAATAATAGAAAGACGTTTAATTCGCCAAAATTCACCCATTTAGAGTTTGGAAATCGGTTAAAAAAATATATGGTCTTTTTTTCTGCAACATCAAGGTATATATTGACGCTTACATAGGTCTGGTGATAATGTTCCCCTTTAAAAAAGTAGTTTTATACTTGTGAGTGTTGATGACACAGCTTTGCAACAGTTGATATTCTAGTTTCAAGCATGTTTTACTCAATATAGGTCATCAAATCTCAGCAACAAGCTGTAATATCTTAAAACAAGTAAAACACTCTAACATAAAATCTGCTTAGTGAGAAGAATTATCTTATCAGACAGAAAATAAGCACATATCACCCTTATTTGAGATATTTAATCTTACTTAGATTTCAGTTTTTGCAGTGTGGTACTTTAACTTTAACTTGACTAAGCAAAGTATTTGCCTCTCATAATTGCCAATATATACAGTATGTTCCTCCTGATAAGGGCCACGTGGGCAATAGCCCAGGGCGGCATTCTCTCGGGGGCGCCAGAAAGATGAAGGGGAAAAAAAAGATTCATATTTATTTGTGCTTAGCACCTGTAGTGCTCACAGGTGAATACAACCAAAGCAATACAAGACATGAAAGTTGATAACCACAAGTCAACATCTCTGCCAATGTAAACAAAGAAGAAGAATTAAAATTAGCATGATTGCAATATTGCGAAGCCTTGAAGGCAGTGACGGTTTCTGGCATTATTAGCCCGCAGGGCGAAGGAAAAAAAAAAAACATGTTCCGTGAAGTGATTTTGTGTCCTGTCAATCAGTAGTGGATAAAACGCACATGCTCTACTAGGTTTACACTGGTTTGGAGTGGCCAAGGGAGATATGTGTGTGTTCAAGTTGAAGAACCCAGCAGGGGGTCTCGCCCAGAGCTCCATTGAAGCTAGAATTGCCACTGGCTCTCTTTTTAAAGCTTCAAATCACAAGTGTCAAACTCAGATCTGGCTCACCATATCATTAAATGTTTACCAAATTTAGATTTGCATGCAATCACATACCTTCTAAACATTGTAAATATTTCATACTGCAAACATTTGTCTTGGTTATCAATCAATCAATCAATCAATGTTTATTTATGTAACCCTAAATCACAAGTGTCTCAAAGGGCTGCACAAGCCACAACGACATCCTTGGTTCAGATCCCACATAAGAGCAAGGAAAAACTCAACCCAGTGGGATGTCAATGAGAATGACAATGAGAAACCTTGGAGAGAACCCTGCCCCCTCTAAGGGAGACCGGATGCAATGGACGTCGAGTGGGTCTAGCATAATATTGTGAAAGTCCAGTCCATAGTGGATCTAACATAATAGTGAGAGTCCAGTCCATAGTGGGGCCAGCAGGAGACCATCCCGAGCGGAGACGGGTCAGCAGCACAGAGATGTCCCCAACTGATGGTTGAGGTGCAGGCAGCATACCCCTTCCCCTTCGAGCTTTTCTGGATTAAATGAAATTCTTTTTTCCAATCATTTGGGAACTTGCAAGCGTATTTCTTCTTCTTACTCGTCGTCGCCATGTCTCTTCTTCGTTCTTCTGCTTTGTCTCCTTCTTGTTGTGTGTGCAGCTGTGCACTGAGCTCCAAAAGCCGTAGATGTTATTGTAGCGTCCCGGAAGAGTTAGTGCTGCAAGGGATTCTGGGTATTTGTTCTGTTGTGTTTATGTTGTGTTACGGTATGGATGTTCTCCCGAAATGTGTTTGTCATTCTTGTTTGGTGTGGGTTCACAGTGTGGTGCATATTTGTAACAGTGTTAAAGTTGTTTATATGGCCACCGTCAGTGTGACCTGTATGGCTGTTGACCAAGTATGCCTTGCGTTATCATTAAACCAGTTAATTGATCATACAACGTGTTAGCATTTCTTGACATCTTCGAGTAAAGATCATTGTTAAACCCGTCCAACGCTACATTATTATGTGACTGGGCCGGTACGCTGTTTATATGGAGGAAAAGCGGACGCCTGGACAGAATGCGGCTGTTAAGGGGTGAAGGTTTCAGGTGAGAGAGGACGTTAAAGGCAGTATCTTTAAGGCACGTCCCCAATTTTGTTGTCCGGGTGGAAATCGGGAGAAATTCGGGAGAATGGCTGCCCCGGGAGATTTTCGGGAGGGGCACTGAAATTCGGGAGTCTCCCGAGAAAATCGTGAGGATTGGCAAGTATGACTTATGCTGTCTTTGAGTTCAAGTGGAGTGGTCATTCGTTTTTGGCGACACTATTCATTAAGTTGAATGTTGCTGTTTGTTACTGGATACTTTCTAATACGCTTCAGCCTTGGAGACTTTGTATCTGTAAGTAATATGCAACTATAATTATGTGATACTTGTTTATATTGACAAATGTGGTCTTTTAGACTGCAACAGTGTTCAATTAAGGACACTTAATACGTATGTCTAGCTTGTGTGCTATCGTGTGCTTAGCTGTTGTGTAGCTGCTAGCTCCTAGTAGCCTACAGCACAGCCTACCATGTTTACCTTTTGTACGTAACTTCACTAAAATACAAGAAAAGACCAACCTTGTCTGCATATTGAAGGACATTTAGACGTTAACTGCCCAGCTTTGTAAAGACGCTGCAGGACTGTTGGTATCAGAGTTTGTATCAGAAATTGTAGATGCAAACTAATACCATCTGATAGGCTCTACTTGTTTTATATGCTTGTCACTTGTACTAATTATTTTGAAGCAATTTCTCCATAATAATGTTATACATTTAACTGCCATATGGCCCTCTAAGTCAAGAAAACAAATTTGAAACCCCTGCTTTAAATGCTCCAAAAGTATGGAAGTAATATTGAGACCACAGATGATGCGCTAGCTGTTCAAAGTCGGGACCCGGGGTGGACCACTCATCTGTGCATCAGCTGGGGACGTCTCTGCGCTGCTGACTTGTCTCCACTCAAGATGATCTCCTGCTGGCCCCACTATGGACTGAACACTCACGCTATTATGTTAGATCCACTATGGACTGAACACTCACACTATTATGTGAGATCCACTATGGACTGAACACTCATACTATTATGTTAGATCCACGATGGACTGAACACTCACACTATTATGTTAGATCCACTATGGACCAGAGGTGTGGACTCGAGTCACATGACTTGGACTCGAGTCAGACTCGAGTCATGAATTTGATGACTTTAGACTCGACTTGACAAAATGTAAAAAGACTTGCAACTCGACTTAGACTTTAACATCAATGACTTGTGACTTCACTTGGACTTGAGCCTTTTGAATTGACATGACTTGACATGACTTGCTACTTTCCCCAAAACCCAAAGATGAAAAAGTTATTTGGGAGCGCTCCGTATTTTTCATTGTGTACTTGTCTATCAGCGTTGCGTGTGTCAGCTGGTGTGGTCTCAGTACAACAGCCAATCAAATTAGATCTACTTTGTTTTCATCACACAGCATTCATCCAATCAAATTGCAGGACAACCAACGAAGAAGACATGTCCAAACCACACGCCAGTGAACAAAAAATGATACCTAAAATAATTTTGTTTGAGTATAAAAATTACGAGGTGGTCAACACAAAACGGTTTGCAGTATGCAACACATGCGGTTCGAAAATTACTGATGGAGAGGCAACAACTTCCAACTTCGTCCGGCATTTGAAGTTGCACAAAGAACGGTAAGTTTTGAATGTAAGATAACGTTTATTGGCTAAGTAACGTGACTTTTATTTGCTGTGTAGTTAAATCAGTGAGGCTGTATACTCACTGCTAACGTTATAACGTTATTGCAAACACGGGAATCTGTTGCAGTTCACTACCTTATTCATACTTTTTGTTCAGTGATTTTTTTCAAGCAGGGTTACGTTAGTCAATATATCACACGTAACGTTAGACGGCGGTCAGCAGCACCGCGTATTTTAGCCACCTAAAAAAAGACAAAAATAGTAAAATAAAGGTCAGTTAAAATGTATACTATATTATGAATATGTGTACCGTTTTAGCTAGCTTTCTGACATACTTTTGGTTGTTTACCTCAGTGGTCCCCAACCACCGGGCCGCGGCCCGGTACTGGTCCGTGGATCGATTGGTATCGGGCCGCACAAGAAATAATTTTTTTTTCTTCTCTTTTTTTAATTAAATCAACATAAAAAACACAAGATACACTTACAAGTAGTGCACCAACCCAAAACAACTCTCTCTCCCCTTTTGTTCTGGGCATTGAACATGAGAGTCTTGTCAGTGCCTGCCTCCAATGCTCCAGTGGAGCGAGTTTTCAGCCATGGTGGCATCATACTACGCCCCCATCGTGCACAAATGACTGACAGACTCTTGGCTAATTTGGTCTTTTGCAAATGCAATGCAGCATAGGGCCCTGACATATAAAAAGTACAACTTTTTTGTTATGTTCACGTATATGTCATGTTTTTTCAATGTTAACACTTTTGTACAAATAAGTACATTTGCACTTTATTTTTCAATGTGTTTGTTCTGTAAAGGAATGAGTTAATGTTTAAAATGACTGGTTAATAGTGCTATTATAAAGTGCAATGTCAGCACAATTTTCTTTCCTGCAATTTAAAATGCACTTGTTTTAATAAATAAATACAGCGTTTGAAAAGCATACACAATCTGTGTTAATATATTAGTCTGTGGTTAAAAGGACTTGAAAGGACTCGAAACTCAAAATGCAGGACTTAGGACTTGACTTGAGACTTTCCAGCCTTGACTTTGGACTTGACTCGAGGCTTGCCTGTCTTGACTCGGGACTTGACTCGGACTTGAGGGCAAAGACTTGAGACTTACTTGTGACTTGCAAAACAATGACTTGGTCCCACCTCTGCTATGGACTGGACTCTCACACTACTAACTAGATCCACTCGACGTCCATTGCACCGGTCGCTCAGGGGGCGGGGGTTCCCACATCTGCGGTCCCCTCCAAGGTTTCTCATTGTATCCCATTGGGTTGAGTTTTTTCTTGCCCTGATGTGGGATCTGAGCCAAGAATGTCGTTGTGGCTTGTGCAGCCCTTTGAGACACTTGTGATTAAGGGCTATATAAATACACTTTGATTGATTGATTGATATTGTAGCAAAACATTTTGCAAATGCGTATATCAATCTCCGTGTCTGTAATCCGATTAACGTGTCCGTGGACTAATTTGTGTGTCTGTAATCTCTGTGTGTGTAATCAGATCCGCGTGTGCGTGTTGTAATTTGTGTGTTTGCATTTTGATATGTGTGTGTGTACAAAGAAATATGTTTGTCCATATTTAGATCTGTGTGTGTAAAATTTTTTTGTGTGTCTGTGTATTCTGATTCGGGTGAAGCAGGAACCCTGAATCTGCTTTGCCGTGTAAGATTTGTGTGTCCGTGCAGCAATAAGAACACGTAAAAAGACAGCAACGTCACATTTCACCACTAGTCGGCGCCTTGCAACCACTCATGTTATTCTGTGTTGAAGTCAACATAGTTCAACTCTCAGTGACACACACGCTGAGAAAACATAACTTGTTCACAGAAAAATTACTGATAATTTATTTGAAGAGTACAACAATACTTCTGACAACTAAGGTCCCTTCTACAATAAGCCGGCTAAGGTTATCCAGGGTAAATCCCACCTAACCATATCCTTGTCCACACATACATGATGGTCGTCTAAGACCATCAAATCCACGGGAGCCCGCATTCTCGTTGTCTCTCCTTCGACCAGCGGACAAAGTTTTTCGGTAAGTAGAATCACAGCTGACCCGGACATTGGAAAGTTCTCTTGCCATCTGAGAAGTGTTGTATCTCAAATAGCTGCAATGACTTTCTCTTAAGGTATTCATGTGTGATTTCCACAAGCGTCTGTACATACGGAAGGAGAAGCACGGGCATGTCTGGATGACTCGCCTCCATATTTCCAGTGATTAGCTCCGAGTTATGAAACTGCACTATTATGAAGCTGGCTGTGGCGCGTTCTTTCTGATGTCACTTCCTGTGTGGGGCGAACTCAGTTTGTAAACGATCAATGAGTCCATACAAAGCTAAAAGCTGGAGATTCAAGAAATACACGGGGCATTTATCAGTGTAAAAAATGATCCAAGGAGGGGAACCTTAAACGATGGTTTAGTGTGGCCGAAACGGGGCTTAGGCTAAATAATTATTCATTTAATGAGTTATCCGGCTTAATGTAGACAGGGTCTAAGTTACTGCTTAAACATAAACTTTTACTTACAGCAAGTGATCAAAAGTCCATTGTTGTACACTTCAACACAGAATAACATGAGTGGCTGCAAGGCGCTGACTAGTGGTGAGTATAGGGAAATGAAAGGTGAAGTTGCAGACAGACAATTTATTTTTACGCGTTCAGATCGCTGCACGGACACACAGGTCTTACACGGCAGAAGTGTCGCAAAATTCATGTGTAAAAAGACAGCTAGTCACGGTCCTTGCGTCACACAAATCTGAATACAGAGATACACACACACACACACACACACACACACACACACACACACACACACACACACACACACACACACACACACACACACACACACATGCACATTCTTACATTTGTTACCTCCTTGAGACCTCCAAAAAATGCCTACCTCTGTAGGACCACCCTTTCTAGATATATAAAGATTTGTATTTACAACATTAATAACATATACATACTATGCACATATAAAATAGCTTGTTGTGAAAAATTTGTTGGAATTTCACAAGCAAAAGGTCGCAATTTCACCATAAGAAAACATAAAAATGTTGGCAATATTATAATAATAATCAGAAATTGCATTTGGCAAAATGATGACAAAAGTCATCATTTTATTTAAAGAATGTCACTGTTTTACAAGAGCAACAAAAAAATTGGCAATATTGTGATAAAAGTCAGAATTTTATATGACAAATGTCACCATTTTGCATTAAAAAGTAATAATTTCACGTAGAAAAGTAATACTTTTACAAGAAAATAATGCAATATTACAGAAACAGAAAGAATATGAGAAATTGTTCCCAATTTTATAAGAAAAAAGTCGACACATTGTGAGAAAAAGACTGCTTTTAGAAAAAAAAAAAGTTTTTTGAATTTTTTGTGTGTAAATGGTTTTTAATCTTCATTATTTACTTCAAATTATTACAGTATGTCTCTAAATACATATTTAAAAAAAAAGTTTTTTTTAACTTAATTTTGGCCAAAGTGGACACATTTCAATTTCTTGCACACACTTATTATTACATATGTTGGCCAGAAGGGAAGCACTTCAAATTTTTACACACATTTGTTATTTCATATGTTGACCAGACAGAGAGCACTTTTAAAAATGACACACAGTCAGTTTGAAAAATCCCTCCCTTTTGGGACCACCCTAATTTTGATAGATTCCACCACCAGGGGTGCAAATGAAACATTCTCTATAAGATGCAATGGTTTTCCGTATTGGGACCATGATTTCGGTCCTAACTTGTTCACCGGTCCTTATATGGAAGGTACTTTTCCTTGTTGATGTCTCAAGAATGGTAGAAATACAAGAACACACACACACACACACACACACACACACACACACACACACACACACACACACACACACACACACACACACACACACACACACACACACACACACACACACACACACACACACACACACACACACACACACACACACAGAAATACAGACAGACAGATTTGTTTTGTACACAAACACAACATACGAACACATACATTAAAACACGCACATGTGTATCTGAACACATGTACACACCGATTGAGGTACAGACACACAAATCAGTACACAGACAAATGAATCGGATTACAGACGCACAGATTGAGATACACAATTGCAAAGAGTTTTGCTACAACAATACTTCTGACTGGTACATTATGTGTTGTTTGAATATTCCATTATTTTAATTACCATCGTTTTCTGTAGTAATGTTGGAAGAATTGTCACTTCAGTTGAACATTTTTGCTTGTGTCACATTTGTTGCAGCGACCGCTCCCAGTATATATTTGCATACACATGACCAACCAAGCAAGTGTAAGAAACATTTATACATCTATTTCCAACCGCAGTGTTTATGTGTAAGATAGCATACTTCCTCATGCATACATTAAACAAATGACTGGACAATATTCGACATTTTGCAGCCAGTCAATGTGTTTTGCACAATAATTCAGTAGGAAATAGGCCAAAAGAGTCATCACTACACTGTATAATCTTAATGAGGGGACTATAGTACATTCTCGCAACATGAGCATTACTGTGTGCAAGAAAAACTACACGGTTATATATATGCACACAATGTCAAGTTCTGCCACTCCATAAATATGGTCAACATGCTGTACTGTAATGAAATCTCTATCTATGATAATAACAACAAAATTACATCATTTGCCATAATTGTAAAGGGGTTTGTTCCAAGTAACCCGTAATAAAAAATAACCCCTCAAACATTTATTTTGAGTGGTTTTATTAAATATGTAAAATATACAGTACACTTAGTTTCATAGAGACAATTTAAAGGGGAACATTATCACCAGACCTATGTAAGCGTCAATATATACCTTGATGTTGCAGAAAAAAGACCATATATTTTTTTAACCGATTTCCGAACTCTAAATGGGTGAATTTTGGCGAATTAAACGCCTTTCTATTATTCGCTCTCGGAGCGATGACGTCACAACTGCCATTTTCTCAAACACCGAGTGAAATTAGCTCTGTTATTTTCCGTTTTTTCGACTGTTTTCCGTACCTTGGAGACATCATGCCTCGTCGGTGTGTTGTCGGAGGGTGTAACAACACGAACAGGGACGGATTCAAGTTGCACCAGTGGCCCAAAGATGCGAAAGTGGCAAGAAATCGGACGTTTGTTCCGCACACTTTACCGACGAAAGCTATGCTACGACAGAGATGGCAAGAATGTGTGGATATCCTGCGACACTCAAAGCAGATGCATTTCCAACGATAAAGTCAAAGAAATCTGCTACCAGACCCCCATTGAATCTGCCGGAGTGTGTGAGCAATTCAGGGACAAAGGACCTCGCTAGCACGGCAAGCAATGGCGGCAGTTTGTTCTGGTAGACGAGCGAGCTAAACCCCCTGGATGTCTTGGCTCAAACCGTCCCTTATTCCACCAAAGATGATCAAGAGAAGAATATCGACCCTAGCTTCCCTGGCCTGCTGACATCAACTCCAAAACTGGACAGATCAGCTTTCAGGAAAAGAGAGCGAATGAGGGTATGTCTACAGAATATATTAATTGATGAAAACTGGGCTGTCTGCACTCTCAAAGTGCATGTTGTTGCCAAATGTATTTCATATGCTGTAAACCTAGTTCATAGTTGTTAGTTTCCTTTAATGCCAAACAAATACATACCAATCGTTGGTTAGAAGGCGATCGCCGAATTCGTCCTCGCTTTCTCCCGTGTCGCTGGCTGTCGTGTCGTTTTCGTCGGTTTCGCTTGCATACGGTTCAAACCGATATGGCTCAATAGCTTCAGTTTCTTCTTCAATTTCTTTTTCGCTACCTGCCTCCACACTACAACCATCCGTTTCAATACATGCGTAATCTGTTGAATCGCTTAAGCCGCTGAAATCCGAGTCTGAATCCGAGCTAATGTCGCTATAGCTTGCTGTTCTATGCGCCATGTTTGTTTGTGTTGGCATCACTGTGTGACGTCACAGGAAAATGGACAGGTGTATATAACGATGGTTAAAATCAGGCACTTTGAAGCTTTTTTTAGGGATATTGCGTGATGGGTAAAATTTTGAAAAAAACTTCTAAAAATAAAATAAGCCACTGGGAACTGATTTTTAATGGTTTTAACCCTTCTGAAATTGTGATAATGTTCCCCTTTAACCATTACAAGCAGTGACTTCAATTGCACCCCCTTTTTGCTTTCTTTTTTTCCCACCTCATTGTGGTTCCTAAATGCTGATGCTGCTAAGGCTGCAGCTTAAAGAATCCACCAGAAAGAAAAAAAAAAACACTGGTGTGCTCTTTCACCTGAACACACACATTTATAACTTTGCCAGTTACATTTTTGAGAGCCTTTTTGATTGACAAGACACAAAAACACCTCATGGTGCAATTATTATTATTTTTTTGTAACAGTTGTTAGACGTCACTATTTCATTAAAGGGGGATATGATGATTTCTCTACATTTAAGACACTTCCTTGTCACCTCAGAAAAAAACTTGGCTCTCCAAGAACCACCGCAACCTACTCAGTGGCCTTGTGGTTAGAGTGTCCGCCCTGAGATCGGTGGGTTGTGAGTTCAAACCCCGGCCGAGTCAAACCAAAGACTATAAAAATGGGACCCATTACTTCCCTGCTTGGCACTCAGCATCAAGGCTTGGAATTGGGGGTTAAATCACCAAAAATGATTCCCGGGCGCGGCCACCGCTGCTGCTCACTGCTCCTCTCACCTCCCAGGGGGTGATAAAGGATCATGGGTCAAATGCAGAGAATAATTTCGCCACACTGAGTGTGTGTGTGTGACAATCATTGGTACTTTAACTTTTTTAACTTTATAATGACAACAATACAATACAATAACATAGTAGCCCTAATTATTAGTTAAAAACAAGGCAGAGGTTTTATTTAACTTTTTGGCCAATGTAACAGTACACGCAGTTTGAAAAGTAACACTGTGTTTGAATATAGGAAAATAAAACACTGTGCTGTAATCAAGTGATTCTCTGGCATACCACTGGATGAAGCCCACTAGTGGTACGCACACCACAGTTTGAGAATCTCTTGTCTAGACCAGGGGTCGGCAACTCAAAATGTTGAAAGAGCCATATTGGACCAAAAATACAAAAAAATAATCTGTCTGGAGCCACAAAAAAATTAAAAGCCTTATATAAGTCTTATAATGAAGGCAACACGTGAGGTAAGTGTCTATATTAGCTATATTAGCCTACTATCAAAATGACTATGTGTCGCAGGCTGAAGCAAATCTTCGTTGACAGATATGTTTAAATTTAATATTTATTCTACACATTTTTACAACATTAGAAACCATTAGTAAATCAGAGGTTACTCAGAAGGTGAGAAAACTCCTGGAAATGACTGGCTTTTAATGGCCAAAGGTACAGATATGTGTGTCCAAGTTAAAGGGAACAGCAGGCTGTCTTCTTCTAATGGATTTTTATACAATCTTTGGCAAGCTGGGTAATGTTTGCTGTGGTCTGGAACAACATGGCACACTAACAACTATCTGAAATGCAGCCAATATTACATACAGATAATGTGTCATGCACAGAGGACATAAGTAAAGAATATTAAATGAGCTCAAATATACCTACAAATGAGGCATTATAATGCAATATGTACAAACCCCGTTTCCATATGAGTTGGGAAATTGTGTTAGATGTAAATATAAATGGAATACAATGATTTGCAAATCATTTTCAACCCAAATTCAGTTGAATATGCTACAAAGACAACATATTTGATGTTCAAACTGATAAACATTTTTTTTTTTTTTGCAAATAATCATTAACTTTAGAATTTGATGCCAACAACCCGTGACAAAGAAGTTGGGAAAGTTGGCAATAAATACTGACAAAGTTGAGGAATGCTCATCAAACACTTATTTGGAACATCCCACAGGTGTGCAGGCTAATTGGGAACAGGTGGGTGCCATGATTGGGTATAAAAACAGCTTCCCAAAAAATGCTCAGTCTTTCACAAGAAAGGATGGGGCGAGGTACACCCCTTTGTCCACAACTGCGTGAGCAAATAGTCAAACAGTTTAAGAACAACGTTTCTCAAAGTGCAATTGCAAGAAGTTTAGGGATTTCACCATCTACGGTCCATAATATCGTCAAAAGGTTCAGAGAATTTGGAGAAATCACTCCACGTAAGCGGCATGGCCGGAAACCAACATTGAATGACCGTGACCTTCGATCCCTCAGACGGCACTGTATCAAAAACCGACATCAATCTCTAAAGGATATCACCACATGGGCTCAGGAACACTTCAGAAAACCACTGTCACTAAATACAGTTGGTCACTACATCTGTAAGTGCAAGTTAAATCTCTACTATGCAAAGCGAAAGCCATTTATCAACAACATCCAGAAACGCCGCCGTCTTCTCTGGGCCCGAGATCATCTATGATGGACTAAGGCTAAGTGGAAAAGTGTTCTGTGGTCTGACGAGTCCACATTTCAAATTGTTTTTGGAAATATTCGACATCGTGTCATCCGGACCAAAGGGGAAGCGAACCATCCAGACTGTTATCGACGCAAAGTTCAAAAGCCAGCATCTGTGATGGTATGGGGGTGCATTAGTGCCCAAGGCATGGGTAACTTACACATCTGTGAAGGCACCATTAATGCTGAAAGGTACATACAGGTTTTGGAACAACATATGCTGCCATCTAAGCGCCGTCTTTTTCATGGACGCCCCTGCTTATTTCAGCAAGACAATGCCAAGCCACATTCAGCACATGTTACAACAGTGTGGCTTCGTACAAAAAGAGTGCTGGTACTTTCCTGGTCCGCCTGCAGTCCAGACCTGTCTCCCATCAAAAATGTGTGGCGCATTATGAAGCGTAAAATACGACAGCGTAAAATACGACAGCGAACTACTGAAGCTCTACATAAAACAAGAATGGGAAAGAATTCCACTTTCAAAGCTTCAACAATTAGTTTCCTCAGTTCCCAATCGTTTACTGAGTGTTGTTAAAAGAAAAGGTGATGTAACACAGTGGTGAACATGCCCTTTCCCAACTACTTTGGCACATGTTGTAGCCATTAAATTCTAAGTTAATTATTATTTGCAAAAAAAAAAAAGAGTTTGAACATCAAATATCTTGTCTTTGTAGTGCATTCAATTGAATATGGGTTGAAAAGGATTTGCAAATCATTGTATTCCGTTTATATTTACATCCAACACAATTTCCCAACTCATATGGAAACGGGGTTTGTACATACAGCTAGCCTAAATATTATGTTAGCATTGATTAGATTGCAGTCATGCACTGACCAAATATGCCTGATTAGCATTCCAACGAGTCAATAACATCAACAAAGCGCACCTCTGTGCATTCACCCACAGCATGAAACTTTTGGTGGACAAAATGAGACAAAGAAGGAGTGGAAGCTTTTACATGTAAACAAACTGTTGCGTCACAGTCCACACCATGGTGGTCTGCTATATCATTTAAAGTGGCCAGCCATATCATTTAACGTCGTCTGCCACTTCATTTAATGTGGCCAGTCATTTCATTTAATTTGATCCGCCCTGTCATTTAACATTGTCTGCCACATCATTTGATGTGGCCAGCCATATCATTTAAAGTGGTCCGCCATGCCAATCAGTGTAGTCTGTCACTTCATTTGATGTGGCCAGCCATATCATTTAAAGTGGTCCGCCCTGTCATTTAATGTGGTCTACCACATCATTTAATGTGGCCAGCCATATCATTTAATGTGGTTCGCCATGTCATTCAGTGTGGTCTGCCACATCATTTAACGTGGTTCATCACGTCATTTAAAGTGGTCTGTCACTCAATTTAACGTGGGCCGCAATATCATTTGATTTGGTCCGTCACGTCGGTTATTGTGGTCCGTCACATCGTTTGAAGTGGCCCTCTGAGGGCAGTCATAATTGCGATGTGGCACTCAATAAAAACAGGTTTGACACCCCTGCACTGTAATAACATTGTTTTGAACGAGTCCTGCACTGATATCCTCATCTACCGCTTCTAACTTCTTGTCTCAAGGCTTGCATGTCACTTTCATATTGGATTAGAGGAGATGATCTGGACGTGCCCTCTAATAGTATAACTGCCAACTCATTCACTGTGATTTGACGAGGCTTCGCTGACAGCGGCCATCGTGCATGACTTGAGAAATAAGACAGAGCTCAAATCAGTGTGCAGTGTATCAATGAGTGTTTTCGGTGTGTTACCATGAGCATTTCACTGGTGACCGAGTTGGCCAAGTCAGACACGGATGAGTTGGCGTCGTGGCGGCGTCCGCTCTCGTCTGGGGTGTGACCTCTGGGACTGCTCCCTGGTTTGTTACCCGGGGTCCTGGATGCAGCAGATAGAAAATACAAGCACTTAACATGCAACATTAATGCAACAACCAATACAACAAAACACGTCCTTACACTCGCCTCTTGCTTTGCATGGGCTGATTTTGAAGACTAGGGCTCAGCCGATAATGTAAATAATTAAACATGCACATCGCTAACCAATTCTAATGCAGAGGAACTACAAAAGAACAAATCAGTTTTCAATGAACACAACATAAAGTCGCAAAAAACAGATCAATAATGAATAAAGCTAAACATGTTCTAGACCAGGGGTCGGCAACCCGCGGCTCCAGAGCTGCATGCGGCTCTTTGATCACTCTGATGCGGCTCAGCTGCATACTTGCCCCCCCCCCCCCCGATTTTTCCGGGAGGTTTCCGGATTTCAGTGCCTCTCCCGGATATCTCCCGGGGCAAACATTCTCCGATTTTCACCCGGACAACAATATTGAGGGCGTGCCGTGATGGCACTGCTTTTAACGTCCTCTCCAACAGTGGTTCTCAAATGGGGGTACGCGTACCCCTGGGGGTACTTGAAGGTATGCCAAGGGGTACGCAAGATTTTTTTTAAATATTCTAAAAATAGCAACAATTCAAAAATTCTTTATAAATATATTTATTGAATAATACTTCAACAAAATATGAATGTAAGTTCATAAACTGAACATCAAATCAAGTAGGCTATTCCATTCATTACAATGCAATAATGAAGTGAAGTGAAGTGAATTATATTTATATAGCGCTTTTCTCTAGTGACTCAAAGCGCTTTACATAGTGAAACCCAATATCTAAGTTACATTTAAACCAGTGTGGGTGGCACTGGGAGCAGGTGGGTAAAGTGTCTTGCCCAAGGACACAACGGCAGTGACTAGGATGGCGGAAGCGGGGATCGAACCTGCAACCCTCAAGTTGCTGGCACGGCCGCTCTACCAACCGAGCTATACCGCCCCAATAATGCAATATTCAGTGTTGACAGCTAGATTTTTTGTGGACATGTTCCATAAATATTGATGTGAAGAAATGTTTAGAATTAAGTTCATGAATCCAGATGGATCTCTATTACAATCCCCAAACAGGACTCTTTAAGTTGATGATTACTTCTATGTGTAGAAATCTTTATTTATAATTGAATCACTTGTTTATTTTTCAACAAGTTTTTAGTTATTTTTATATCTTTTTTTCCAAGTAGTTAAAAAAAGACCACTACAAATGAGCAATATTTTGCACTGTTATACAATTTAATAAATCAGAAACTGATGACATAGTTCTGTATTTTACTTCTTTATCTCTTTTTTTCCAACCAAAAATGCTTTACTCTGATTAGGGGGTACTTGAATTAAAAAAATGTTCACAGGGGGTACATCACTGAAAAAAGGTTGGGAACCACTGCTCTACAACATGTCGTCGCGTCGGCTTTTACACCATGCTATCTGCGTGCCGGCCCGGTCACATGTAGTATGCGGCCTCTGCTTTCACACGTAAGTGACTGCAAGGCATACTTGGTCAACAGCCATACAGGTTACACTGAGGGTTGTGAAATAAACAACTTTAACACGCTTACTAATATGTGCCACACTGTGAACCCACACCAAACAAGAATGACAAACACATTTCGGGAGAACAACCGCACTGTAACACAACATAAACACGACAGAACAAATACCCAGAATCCCATGCATCCCTAACTCTTCCGGGCTACATTATACACCCCAACCCTGCCCACCTCAACCGACGCACGGAGGGGGGGGGGTGTAGGTTTGGTGGTAGCGGGGGTGTATAATGTAGCCCGGAAGAGTTAGGGATGCATGGGATTCTGGGTATTTGTTCTGTTGTGTTTATGTTGTGTTACGGTGCGGATGTTCTCTCGAAATGTGTTTTTCATTCTTGTTTGGTGTGGGTTCACAGTGTGGCACATATTTGTAAGAGTATTAAAGTTGTTTAAACGGGCACCCTCAGTGTGACCTGTATGGCTGTTGAACAAGTATGAGCTGCATTCACTTGTGTGTGTCTGCAGAAGCCGCATACAACATGTGACTGGGCTGGCACGCTGTAGGTACAGGTTGTAGAGGGCGCTAAAGGCAGTGCCATCATAGCACGCCCTAATTATTGTTGTTTGGGTGAAAATCAGGAGACAATCGAGAGAATAGTTGCGCTGAAATTTGGGAGTCTCCCGGAAAAATTGGGAGGGTTGGCAAGTGTGATGCTGTCAAGCGTCATTCATATAAAACTCACGGGCCGCACTAACATAACATTTTCATATTAAGGTGCGGGCCGCGTGTCTGAGACCCCTGGTTTATACATAGCACAAAGCAAAAAAAAACTTTGTATGCAGTGTTATTTCATTTTAAATTTCAAAAGAGTTTTGTGGCTCCCATTGTTTTCTTTATTTTGTGAAAGGGTCAAAATGGCTCTTTGAGCGGTAAAGGTTCTAGACCAAAAATCACTTCATATTCTTTACTGCTCGCTAGTGTTACCATAACTGAGTTATTGTGCAGAAATATGGGGAAGCAACTACAAATGTGCGCTTCATTCACTAACTGTGCTACAAAAAAGATCAATTAGAATAATACATAATGTTGGATATAGAGAACATACAAACCCTTTATTTATTACATCAAAATTATTGAAATTCAACGATTTGCTGCATTTGCAAACAGCTAAAATGATGTACAAAGCAAACTATAACCTGCTACCCAAGAATGTACAACAAGTCTTCTCAACAAAAGAGGAGAAATATAACTGTGGAAGTCGCTTCCTAGCAGTTCCACTGAAGACCCGGCACAAGAGCCAGGCGTGCAGTTTTTAACAAAGGTTTAATCATCCAATTGTTTTAACCAAGTTCTTCTCCCCCAGAACGTGACTTTTCAGTCACGTCCGTATCCTCTCTCTCCCCCTGCTCCCGGCCGCTTACTGTCAAAGACAACAGATGATTAGATTAACACGTACCACCTGTGAAATCTAATCACCTGCCAGCTGTGTCTCGCAGTCAGCACATGCCCCACCCCTGCCCGATGGTGCTCGTCCTCAGCACCCTGGACAGCGGCGGTGACTTTTGCTCCTGCAGGCAGCGCTGACTACACCTCCCCCCACAATAACCTTACAGGAAAATCTAATTTAAAACATTTGTATGCTCGTAGAACACCTAAAACCTTTAGTATATCAGTATGTGGAATTAAATTATGGAATGGATTGACCAAATAAATTAAACAAAACACCAATATGATTCAGTTTAAAAGACTGTTCAAACTACACGTGTTCACAAAGTACACCGAACAAGAATCATGATGAACATCTTGAACCCTTTTTTCCCCCTTTTTTTATTGAGACAAAGATTATTTATGTATTTAATATTTGTATGCTTACTATGGTATATCATTTATTTGTTCACTGTTATGTTACATAGAACAAGGAAATTGGATAAAATTGCTATGGTATGAAAATGGGTAGGATTAAATAAGCTCTGCTTCTTCCTACTCCTTTTCAGACGTGCTGTAATGAAACAACTGGAATTGTGTGATGCATTACATTGTATCGTATGCATGTTCCAAATAAACTGAAATTGAACTGAACTGAACTGAATAACAGTTTGACTGCAGCAAAGCAAAACCTATTTTTGTTGATTTTAGTGCAAGGGTTTATGTTGTAATAGAACATTGTATTTATAACACAAATCCCATGATTTTAAAAAAACAGGAAGAAGTCAGTTTGGGTGAAAGCAATGAGGCTGTGTTCCTTTCTGGACAGGTGAGGTCTTTCTTTGTGTGCAAGAAGTTGGCTCTTCCGTTTGAATGTTAGACCAATTCGAGAAGCCGGTATGAATGTATTGGTCTGGGCTGGTCTACTGAAGCTTCAGTAAAACATGATAATATTCCTATTCTGTCTTGATGGTCCTTCTTACTCTGCATATATGTCATCTGAAAGAACTTGGGATTGACCAGTAACATTAATTCCCTAGGAGGGAAGACTGGTCAGACGCAACAATTTAGGGGCTTGTCCGGTATTCTAATGTACAATCTGTGCTCTCCACAACATCAAAGCATTACCTCCGACTTTCTTGGACAAAAAGAGAACGGGAGAAGAGACAAAGAATGTAAATCGGAACCGGAAATAATTTTTACACTTAGTTGACAAAAATGTCAAGATATCAGACTCCTTTTTTACATTTGTGTGACAGGTGGTAACATCAAACTCGTACAAAATACAATAGTACCTCAACTTAAGAGTGTTTTGAGATAGGAACCACCTTTCAGCTTATAGCTATGCTTTAAGTTGTAGGCAAAAATTTGTCACCAGCATCCCCGCCATAGCAAATATCACAGTGAACGCCGTCATCCGGTCAAAACGTCCGGTCTTACTCGCTAGCATTAGCTTATAGCTAGAGCTCACCATCAATTTGTTTTTGTAAGCATAGGGGAAGAAACATGTCCGAGCGTGTCGCCAACTTGGGGACGCAATTTTAGCGCATAACTGCTAGCCTACGCCATACTAAAGCAGAATGAGTTGATAACGCCAGCCAAGGACGTTAAGGTAATATCTAAACGGAAGATATTTATCCATTAGAAACTGTAGAAATACTGCTGATGGTGTGTTTGACGGAGATATCGTAGAAGTCCACTCTCCAAGGTAAATGCTGCACATTATTACTTTATACAACTATAGTAGTAAACTTGTTAATAGTACATTCTACTGTGTCGTTTTAATACAATATTTCTCATCTAAATGTGTGTTTTTCATTTATACATGTTAACATTGTGCTGTTTTGGGAGCCAAGCACCAATTAAATTGATTTCAGTTCATTTCAAAATAGTTAATAATGAGGTTTGAACCACTTTTCAATTACACACGCAGTCTTAGTAGATAGCACGCAACACGCCCACTAATGGTTGATGCAGTTTTATAGTTTGCACATGCTGTTTAGCGCCTGGTATCTGAATCTTAGTAGATCAGGCGTAGTGTGCGTGTTGCCTGTGATCTACTAACACTGCGTGTGCAATTGAAAAGTGGTGCAGACCGCCTTACTTAAATGAGGATTTTGCGTGCATACGGGGCTTTTACCATGGAGATATTTGATCATTTTCTGAACATTCATGTTGTCATGCTCCTACCTGTCTGCGATGTGTTGAACCGGCGGCACACATCTATAATATGTAACACCTTTTCTGAATCGCAATGTCGACAACAGAATTATTTGCACACTGACAATTCTTCGCCATTCGTCATTCGTGTGTCTGAAATGACTCTAATGAAAAATACAAAATGCACAATGAAAAATGTCTTTTTGTGGAGGAGGCATTTTATAGTAATAAACTTCTGGAAAAACCAAAAATGAACGACATTAAAATAAAAAAATAAAAAACGTCAGCAGACATTAAAACTCATCAATTTAATTTGTTTTAATCAGTTCCTTAAGTCATCCAGCAGCAATACAATTGTAAAAGGAAATTGCTGAATAGATGATATGTTTAATAATGTGCTAAATAAAATGCAAACAAGTGCTCACAAAAAAGTGATCACTGTTGATTAATCACATTGCACGTGCTAAATAATTACGTTAGCATTTTCTCCTTTTATTATTGTGGGCGTTTTGATGATCAGCATATATTCTGCATATTAATGAAGATAGAGACGCAAAAATAGATTGCACACCTTAGAGTGGTGAGGACGGCGGAAAAGATCATCAGGACTCCTCTTCCTCCTATCCAGGAGATCGCAAAAAGCCGCTGCCTGACCAGGGCTCAGAAAATCTGCAGAGACTCGTCCCACCCCCACCAAGGACTGTTTTCACTGCTGGACTCTAGAAAGAGGTTCCGCAGCCTCCGAAGCAGAACCTCCAGGTTCTGTAACAGCTTCTTCCCTCAGGCCGTAAGACTCTTGAACGCATCATAATAATCCCCTCAATTCCCCCCAAAAACGGATTCACTCGCTGGAATATAAAGACAATATAACATACATCCATAAACCTGGATGCATATGCAAAAGTGCGATATACAAACCCTGTTTCCATATGAGTTGGGAAATTGTGTTAGATGCAAATATAAACAAAATACAATGATTTGCAAATCATTTTCAACCCATATTCAGTTGAATATGCTACAAAGACAACATATTTGATGTTCAAACTGATAAACATTTTTTTTTTTTTTTTTTAAATAATCATTAACTTTAGAATTTGATGCCAGCAACACGTGACAAAGAAGTTGGGAAAGGTGGCAATAAATACTGATAAAGTTGAGGAATGCTCATCAAACACTTATTTGAAACATCCCACAGGTGAACAGGCAAATTGGGAACAGGTGGGTGCCATGATTGGGTATAAAAGTAGATTCCATGAAATGTTCAGTCATTAACAAACAAGGATGGGGCGAGGGTCACCACTTTGTCAACAAATGCGTGAGCAAATTGTTGAACAGTTTAAGAAAAACCTTTCTCAACCAGCTATTGCAAGGAATTTAGGGATTTCACCATCTACGGTCTGTAATATCATCAAAGGGTTCAGAAAATCTGGAGAAATCACTGCACGTAAGCAGCTAAGCCCGTGACCTTCGATCCCTCAGGCTGTACTGCATCAACAAGCGACATCAGTGTGTAAAGGATATCACCACATGGGCTCAGGAACACTTCAGAAACCCACTGTCAGTAACTACAGTTGATCGCTACATCTGTAAGTGCAAGTTAAAACTCTCCTATGCAAGGCGAAAACCGTTTATCAACAACACCCAGAAACGCCGTTGGCTTCGCTGGGCCTGAGCTCATCTAAGATAGACTGATGCAAAGTGGAAAAGTGTTCTGTGGTCTGAGGAGTCCACATTTCAAATTGTTTTTGGAAACCGTGGACGTCGTGTCCTCCGGACCAAAGAGGAAAAGAACCATCCGGATAGTTATAGGCGCAAAGTTGAAAAGCCAGCATCTGAGATGGTATGGAGGTGTATTAGTGCCCAAGACATGGGTAACTTACACATCTGTGAATGCGCCATTAATGCTGAAAGGTACATACAGGTTTTGGAGCAACATATGTTGCCATCCAAGCAACGTTACCATGGACGCCCCTGCTTATTTCAGCAAGACAATGCCAAGCCACGTGTTACATCAACGTGGCTTCATAGTAAAAGAGTGCGAGTACTACACTGGCCTGCCTGTAGGCCAGACCTGTCTCCCATTGAAAATGTGTGGCACATTATGAAGCTTAAAATACCACAACAGAGACCCCCGGACTGTTGAACAACTTATGCTGTACATCAAGCATGAATGGGAAAGAATTCCAGTTGAGAAGCTTAAAAAAATGTGTCTCCTCAGTTCCCAAACGTTTACTGAGTGTTGTTAAAAGGAAAGGTGATGTAACACAGTGGTGAACATGCCCTTTCCCAACTACTTTGGCACGTGTTGCAGCCATGAAATTCTAAGCTAATTATTATTTGCAAAAAAAAATTAAGTTTATGAGTTTGAACATCAAATATCTTGTCTTTGTAGTGCATTCAATTGAATATGGGTTGAAAAGGATTTGCAAATCATTGTATTCCGTTTATATTTACATCTAACACAATTTCCCAACACATATGGAAACGGGGTTTGTATTTATCAGTACAGTAATCTATTTATTTATATCTGCACCTTATTGCTTTTTTATCCTGCACTACCATGAGCGAATGCAACAAAATTGTGTTCTTATCTGTACTATAAAGTTCAAATTTGAATGACAATAAAAAGGAAGTCTAAGTCTAAGTCTTATTCTGCTCACTAACAGACGCAATCCACTTTGCTCACGTTTAGTCGATCTGCTTTGCCTGTGCTATCAAGTTTGCACGGGTTTTAGTACACGCAAACCTTTAGTAAATCAGACCCAAAATCCTCTGTTGCACATAAAAGTCGCTTACCTAATCTAAACTCTTAAGGTGGCAGCCGCAAAGTTTGCCAAGCTGACTGATATATTTGTGGAGACAGATGCTGTAACACCGTCGCACCATTTCAGGACGTGGGTGCTGTTCATGCCCCTGAAGGGCGAGTGAGATGGACAACAGGACCACTCTGTGACAGACGGAGAGCGACAGGGCCAAAACATGCACTAAAGACCCTTGTCTGACATTCTCTTAAATAAGACTGGCAATCGCTTGTGTAATTTGGGGCTTATAATACATGTGTACATGTTTGTGCATTGCAATGTTTAAGTCGACTGACTCACGTCGACCCAAGCGGTTGTCGACATAATCGAAAATAACTGTTGCATTGACATTTGCCAGAGACATGAGGAGAATGGGCGCTAACTAGTGATAGGCGATACGGTCTAAAATTTCATAACAATATACATATCGATATTTTCTTTGGGATACAAGTTATAATAGAACCATTTTCAAACAGGTTACAGGTTGCTCCCTCCTGTTGTTTCCTGCATTTGTACCATGATTTCACCTTATTCCAAAAATCCCGTAATGTAGGATAATTGGAGCCCTTCAATAAATGGATATAAGCAAAGAAACGGGATACATTTTGCTCTGCATTTGCTATTGTGCATTTTCTCAAGTCCCTACGGCCAGGTGGAGGCGCTGTTCTGTGAAGGTCAGCTTTTTCCAACAGTGCTTTTCCATCCATCCATTTTCTACCGCTTTTTCCCTGTCAGGGTCGCGGGGGAGTGCTGGAGCCTATCTCAGCTGCACACGGGCGGAAGGCCAACACAGATAGACAGACAACGTTCACACATTCATTCACTATGGCCAAATTAGTGTTTTTTTAGTTTATTTAATGTTATTGTTATGTTTATGTTCACCTTAGCTTTCAGCTAAATCTTTTAATCTTTTAACTTTTAACGTTCGATGTGTTTTTATTTTTATTGTCTGCATTTTAATTTTGCTTTTATTTTCTTTCATTTCACTTTGTTGTCTGTGAAGCACTTTAGGCTTTCCTTGTGTATGAAAAGTGCTATACAAATAAAGTTGCCTTGCCTTGCCTTGCCTTAAATGTACAACTGCATTATAAACCATACTACCGTATTTTCCGTATTATAAGTCGCTCCGGAGTATAAGTCGCACCGGCCGAAATGCATAATAAAGAAGGAAAAAAACATATATAAGTCGCACGAGAGTATACTGTAAGTCACATTTTTTTGGGAAATTTATTTGATAAAATCCAACACCAAGAATAGACATTTGAAAGGCTATTTAACATAAATAAAGAATAGTGAACAACAGGCGGAATAAGTGTACGTTATATGAGGCATAAATAACCAAATGAGAACGTGCCTGGTATGTTAACGTAACATATTATGGTAAGAGTCATTCAAATAACTATAACATATAGAACATGCTATACGTTTACCAAACAATCTGTCACTCCTAATCGCTAAATCCGATGAAATCTTCTTCCTCGGTGTCGCTTCTAAACAACTCTGCCAACTACAAAGGTAGACAATGCGCCGCTTCCTCTTCTATCGGTATGTTGCTTACATCAGAGTCATCGTCAGTTGCAGTTCCGATTATTCCAGGCTTTCTGAACCCGGACAGGATGGTTTCGGTTGCTGATATACGCCGAGTCTCTTACGTGAATGAGATAAATAATATTTTATATTTTACGGTAATGTGTTAATCATTTCACACATAAATCGCTCCAGAGTATAAATCGCACCCCCGGCCAAACTATGAAAAAAACTGCGATTTATAATCCGAAAAATACGGTAGATGGTCTGTAATCATCTTTTTTTGTTTTAGATGTTTGTCACCTTTTTTGTAAGGGGCGCCGTAAGTTGGCAGACCCGTCAGCGATCCTGTTCTGTCTCCCTGTAATGTCTGTCTGCTCTTGAATGGGATTGTGCTGAAAATCTTCATTTCCCCACGGGGATTAATAAAGTACAAACCCCGTTTCCATATGAGTTGGGAAATTGTGTTAGATGTAAATATAAACGTAATGCAATGAGTTGCAAATCTTTTTCAACCCATATTCAATTGAATGCACTACAAAGACAATATATTTGATGTTCAAACTTATAAACTTTATTTTTTTTTTGCAAATAAAAATTAACTTAGAATTTCATGGCTGCAACACGTGCCAAAGTAGTTGGGAAAGGACATGTTCACCACTGCGTTACATCACCTTTTCTTTTAACAACACTCAATAAATGATTGGGAACTGAGGAAACTAATTGTTGAAGCTTTGAAAGTGGAATTCTTTCCCATTCTTGTTTTATGTAGAGCTTCAGTCGTTCAACAGTCCGGGGTCTCCGCTGTCGTATTTTACGCTTCATAATGCGCCACACATTTTCGATGGGAGACAGGTCTGGACTGCAGGCGGACCAGGAAAGTACCAGCACTCTTTTTTTACGAAGCCACACTGTTGTAACATGTGCTGAATGTGGCTAGGCATTGTCTTGCTGAAATAAGCAGGGGCGTCCATGAAAAAGACGGCGCTTACTTATACACATGCATATGTTGTTCCAAAACCTGTATGTACCTTTCAGCATTAATGGTGCCTTCACAGATGTGTAAGTTACCCATTCCTTGGGCACTAATGCACCCCCATACCATCACAGATGCTGGCTTTTGAACTTTGCGTCGATAACAGTCTGGATGGTTCACTTCCCCTTTGGTCCGGATGACACGATGTCGAATATTTCCAAAAACAATTTGAAATGTGGACTTGTCAGACCACAGAACACTTTTCCACTTTGCTTGAGTCCATCTTAGATGATCTCGGGCCCAGAGAAGCCGGCGGCGTTTCTGGATGTTGTTGATAAATGGCTTTCGCTTTGCATAGTAGAGCTTTAACTTGCACTTACAGATGTAGCGACAAACTGTTTTTAGTGACAGTGGTTTTCTGAAGTGTTCCTGAGCCCATGTGGTGATATCCTTTAGAGATTGATGTCGGTTTTTGATACAGTGCCGTCTGAGGGATCGAAGGTCACGGTCATTCAATGTTGGTTTCCGGCAATACCGCTTACGTGGAGTGATTTCTCCAGATTCTCTGAACCTTTTGATGATATTATGGACCGTAGATGTTGAAATCCCTAAATTTCTTGCAATTGCACTTTGAGAAACGTTGTTCTTAAACTGTTTGACTATTTGCTCACGCAGTTGTGGACAAAGGGGTGTACCTCGCCCCATCCTTTCTTGTGAAAGACTGAGCATTTTTTGGGAAGCTATTTTTATACCCAATCATGGCACCCACCTGTTCCCAATTAGCCTGCACACCTGTGGCATGTTCCAAATAAGTGTTTGATGAGCATTCCTCAACTTTGTCAGTATTTATTGCCACCTTTCCCAACTTCTTTGTCACGTGTTGCTGGCATCAAATTCTAAAGTCAATGATTATTTGCAAAAAAAAAAAAAAAAGTTTATCAGTTTGAGCATCAAATATGTTGTCTTTGTAGCATATTCATCTGAATATGGGTTCAAAATGATTTGCAAATAATTTTATTCCGTTTATATTTACATCTAACACAATTTCCCAACTCATATGGAAACGGGGTTTGTACTTCTGATTTTGATTCTGGAATAGATTGAATTTCCATTACTAGTATTGTTAGCCACCTATTGCTACTGTTTATTTAAAATTTAGGATGCACGTGTGCTTTTCTAACATAGGGATTGTGAATAACAGGAAAAATAAATACAAATGTGCAGATACCCTTTAATTTCAATGTGATAAACATGTCAACAGTCAGTCGTCCACCAGTTCTGCAGGCCAAATGCTGCATCCACAGTAGAGAGCCATGAAATATATATCTCAACTGAACAATAGATGACTTTGGCCATCTTAAGTCTGCACTCCAGGATGAAAAAAAAATAGCTCGGGGGAAAGTAGGGCGAATATGCACTTCACCATTGGTCAGCTCAGCAGGGTATCAGCATGAGCGCACTGGTGAGCTCTTCCACAGCTTTTAAGTTTGTACTCAGCTCAAGTATTTGGGGAATATCAGTACTATATATGGTTTTATCTTGAAAGCAATCTTTTATACATACAAATGATTAAAAAAAAACACTCATTTTACAAATAAGAGATGGCAATGTGGCTCATAAATAGCTAGGGGCTTGGGTTGAAAACAGATCTGTTGGTAAAAGTAAACAAACTGCAGTTGAGCAAACACAACTCAACAAACATTTACGTTTATAGCTGAGAGAGAAATTCACGGGTGAAAGGAGTCCGGCTAAAGCCCAGGAAACAAAACAGTCCAGATTGAGTTTAGGTGAACATTTCAATGTTCCAAAGTGGAGAAAAGGAAGCAACTTGCCATGTTATGTTAGGCCGGACAAATCGGAGGAAGCTGAGGAAGGAGGGTTTTTGAGATGGACGTAGGTCGCACCGCAAGGAGACAAGTAAAAGAGTAACACAGAGGAGACGACGCTGACCCAGTGAAGAGGAAAAACAATTGATTCGTCACGCTGCGTTTCTGCGCTGTGAGTTGCAGGTCAGAGCAGCTAAAAAGCAGCTCAGAGTGAATTCCAAACACAACGTTGTCTGTTTCAGACACTTGTCGAATACACAATGTATCAGCTGGTCGACAAACTAGTCCATCCTCATTGACTCATTTTTGAGTGGTACTTTGCAGGATTTATTACAAAATTGGGCACGCATGTATTAATACTATCTAATACAAAAGTGTATTAAATATACAAAGACAAGTAGACAAGTACTATTACCTGTCCGCTTCTATGTTGGCTACCTCTCTTTGTTTATAATGTATATTTTCTGCTGGATCTACTCTCTATTTTATGCTGCCTTTTTTTTTTTTGCTACAGCTGTTACATATACTGTAATATTGTACATGGTAATTGGGATTTGTTATATATTGTATATATTATATAAAAATATATAATATAATATAATAATACAATATACCAGTATATATTATATACTATACTGTATATATAATATGTAAAAATTACATATATGTTATGTTTTATATTGCTACTATGGTACATTTTTAGTCTACTTAATACTTGTATTATCCTTTCCATCCTTACCCTTTCCATCCTATGAAACTGAGTTACTGTGTGGAACAATTTCCCTTGTGGATCAATAAAGGTTGTCTAAGTCTAAGTCTAAGTAGAGTAGAGTAAAGGTCTGCAAATGTCTTATACATTTCCATCTGATGCCATTATAGTTCATACAATACGCGCTGTAGTAGCCATGGCTCTGTTTACACTGCACATCAAATCTGATTTTTTTGTGCAATCAAGTGACACTGATCGGACCTTCGGAAATCTAATATTTTTGCATCAGATTTGGGTCACATCAGGATGTAGTCTGAATTGGTTTGGAATCTGATCTTTTGAAATGTGACTGCAGTCTAAATAGCAATGCAACCTGTTTGTGACTTTTTTAAAGTCATCTTTGGTGGAGCTACGTCATCGGTGTGAGCAGGAACACAATTTGCAATTCTCTTCTTCCTCCTCCTGCAGTAGATTTCCATTATCTGCCTACTTCCTCTACACAAAAGCCCCGGCACAAAAACCAATAACATGCTGATCTGTTGCGTCCATGTCTTCTCGATTTCATTTGCAAAATCCGGTTAACTTCCTTTGTTTTATTTGATTTCGAAAAAATCAGATTTGGTCCACTTTGGCCTGCAGTGTAAACACAGTCCATGTCATTGATGTGGAGACAAACAGCATTGTTTGATCAAGGTATGGTTTGTAGATTTTCTTGCATGATCTTTTTTTTGTCTAATGCATGTGCTTGGTTTCGAAATATCCGCACACCGTTGAAGCTTTTCTTGAGTTGTGCAACAAAACTTGTGCGCATATAACTGTTGCTAAATAAATCCACCGGTATAAAAACATATCCATTTTCAGTAGGGTTGCACGATAAGGGGTGTCCAAACTTATTGACATGGAGGCCACATTGGGCTAAACATTTTTTGGCCGGGGGCGGAAAGCCGACTGCTAGTAAAGTAACACACACATATACTTTTGTATAAATATATATACATATATATATATATATATATATATATATATATATATATATATATATAAAAATATATATATATATATATATATATACACACACACACACACACACACACACAAACACACACACACACACACACACATATATATATATATATATATATATATATATATATATATATATATATATATATATATATATATATATATATATATACATGTATATGTACATATATATACATATATATGTATATATACATATATATATATGTACCATATTTTTCGGACTATAAGTCGCAGTTTTTTTCATAGTTTGGCCGGGCTCCAGTGCGACTTATATATGTTTTTTTTCCTTTTTTTATGCATTTTCGCCAGGTGCGACTTATACTCCGGTGCGACTTATACTCCGAAAAATACGGTATATATATGTACATATACATATATATGTATATATGTTTATATATATGTATATATGTATATATGTATATATATATATATATATATATATACACACACATATATATACATGTATATATATATATATATATATATATATATACACACACACATATATATACATGTATATATATATATATACATATATACTGTAAATATATATACTTATATATGTATATATACATATATATGTATATATATATGTATATATATACATATATACATATATTTGTATATACAGTATATGATACAGTATATAATGGTATTAAAGCTTAGGGATGGCTATGCAGAACGAAACTAAAACTGTTGCGACAATGACTTTTTAGTGTCTACTGATTTTCATTTTTTAATGATTTCTGCTGATGGTGTGCCTCCGGATTTTTTCAATGAAAAAAATGCGCCTTGGCTCAATAAAGGTTGAAAAACACTGCTCTACACTGTCGGACGATATGGCAGTGTTGCCAACTCCTCAGTTAGGAAATACATACTTTTTCATTTGCATAATTAATTGCAATTGACACCATAGGACAGAGGAATAAAAAGTGAGTTTTAAAAAAAATGCTTATTTTAATTAGAACTGCAAATAAACTTCTGTTGAGTCTTAGTTTTTTTTTACATTAAATACATTTGTATCAAATTTGATCAAAAGAATGGAGGGTAGTGACATTCACGAATGAGTCAAATCTATTGACTTGCTTATTAACGTGAACAGTGATTTTATTTTAGCGTGACATGACAGTGAAAAAACATTTTCATTTAGGTTTATTTTACATTTTACGCCTTAAACCAAGGCGGAAACAGCGGCAGCTTTCTTTAACCCTACTCGTTAAAGACATTCATTGCAGAGTGACAAGTGCTTTCATGTATCTAAAACACCTGGAAAAGGTAGTTTGATTTTCCGCTAGTCGCTTTTGAGAAAGAAAAAAAAAAGTAGCTGACAGGAGTTGGAAAGTCACCAGATTTTTTAATATCAAGAAATATTTTGTTGTTTTTTGTTATTAAACTTAGGAAATAAGTCCCTCTACAAAAGAGGAATTTAAGGGCAAAAATTATAAAATCAAAGCCAATAGAGCCAATAATTTAAATATTAATTGATGTAGATACACCACCTTTCTGTGGTTTTGTCAGATTAAAATTGTGATGGAATTTTTAATCATACAATGATCTGGAACACATGAAGTATCAGTATCAGCACTGGTATGACCGATAACAACATTGGATCGATACCCGAATTTGTAGTATCGCCCAAAACTAATAAGTATTCAAACAACAGAAGAAAAAGTGCTTATTTCATTTTAACAAAAGTATAGATAGACCCATGTTTCAACAGAAAAGAACCAGCTATTGTATTAGCATGGCATTACATCCTTAATGAGATTACTAATAGTTTAGAGAACATATTACAAATGCAAATGACACAATATCCTACACCAGCCAAATTAGCCTTTTAAACCCCTGTTTAAATGTCTCTCTTTAATTTATTTACCAAATAATATATTTTGATATATTTTGTTGTCGCCGGAGGGTGCAATAAACATTGTGATGTAGCTTTTAGGACATAACAGCCATTGCTAGTTTGCAGCAGTTTGCTGCACAAGGGAATGAGAGACACACATCCACAGGTGAACAGCTCAATGATGAACACAAACAATTGCACATAAACTAGTCAGTTTATTCAGCCAATAAACAAATAATCGCTCAGAAGGTAGACTAATTCCTGACATCACCATGTAAGACAGGGGTGTCAAACGTACGGCCCGGGGGCCGGATCAGGCCCACGAACAGGTTTTATCCGGCCCGCGGGATGAGTTTGCTAAGTATAAAAATGAACCGACATTTTTGAATGAAAGAAACCGCTATTCTAAATGTGTCCACTAGATATCACAATAGCAATTCTTTGTATCTTTGTAGATTATGCTACATATGTAAAAAAAAAACAAAAAAAAACAAATGATGTTTGTGCACCAGTCGAGGAAAATTAGCAAACTACATAAATAACATCCTGTAATTTGATTTTGATCAAATTTTTTTATCTTGATAGATCGAATGCAGCTGAAATAGGCTCCAGCACCCCCCGCAACCCCGAATGGGACAAGCAGTTAAACATGGATGGATGGATGGATGGATAGATTGAAAATCAACACCAATGAGTTGACTGATGAACGTTATAACATAATTTATTCAGAAAGTATAAATAACGACAAATAAAGATAGAACACTATAAACCGCAACATGTAAGTGTAAAAAACCCCAACATTATTATTTGTACATTTTTAGAATGTGCTTGTTCGATATTTAAACAAAGAAAACAATCTGAAGTTGTCTTTATTTTTAAGTTATCGTGCAGTGATTTTATCAGTCCGGCCCAATTGGGAGTTGTCATGTCTGTGTGATCATGTTTTGTTTTAGTCATGTTCGGTTTTGTTTTTGGACTCTTTGTGCACTTTTGTTTGTTTTGTCACCATAGCAACCCATTAGTTTTCACCTGTCACGTCACGCACCTGTTTCACGTTTTGAGTCACACACCTGTTTTCACTGATCATGTCACTGCTATTTAAGCCAGTCTGTTTCTGTTGTTCGTGCTGGTGACATTATCTATCCATCCATGCTACTGCTACCCATGATATTCATGTCCACCATAGTTCTTGCTTCATGCCATGCCACAGTAAGTATTTTTGTTTCGTGTTCATAGTTAATTGCCTTTGTGCTAATCTTTTGTTTTCATTAGTCAAGTTTTTCTCCGCCATTGTGCGCGCCTTTTGTTTGCTTCCTTTTTTTGTAGTTTGTTAGTGTTTTAATAAATCATGTACTTACATTCACGCCTTGCCCGCGCCAACTTTCCTTTGCTTTCCGGGAAAACAAACTCCAAGGTCCACGTATTGACAGGAGTAGATTTAAAAATGGGTTTGACACCCCTGATGTAAGAAGACCTTGTCTTGTTTAGCACACAATATCAAGTACAGTGTGCTAAACAAATAAAGTATATATATATATAAATATAATATAAAAAAAATATATAAAGTATATATATATAAATAAAGTACAGGGGCAGCACGGTGGGAGAGGGGTTAGTGCGTCTGCCTCACAATACGAAGGTCCTGAGTAGTCCTGAGTTCAATCCCGGGCTCGGGATCTTTCTGTGTGGAGTTTGCATGTTCTCCCCGTGACTGCGTGGGTTCCCTCCGGGTACTCCGGCTTCCTCCCACCTCCAAAGACATGCACCTGGGGATAGGTTGATTGGCAACACTAAATTGCGCCTAGTGTGTGAATGTGAGTGTGAATGTTGTCTGTCTATCTGTGTTGGCCCTGTGATGAGGTGGCGACTTGTCCAGGGTGTACCCCGCCTTCCGCCCGAATGCAGCTGAGATAGGCTCCAGCACCCCCCACGACCCCGAAAGGGACAAGCGGTACCAAATGGATGGATGGATGGATGGTACTTCCCCCTACAAGTGTTTTGAGATGTGAGCTGTCTGTTGGCTTTTTTTCAATGATTAACTTGGTTGTAAACATTTAAGTTACGAGCCTCCGCTCTGCAAGGGTGGGCGCAGTAAATGTCAAATGAACGCTGGAGGAGCCGCCCTAAAACATTCGGTCTCTTCATTTACATGATCTTTATTCTCCAGCCATGGGAAGTGAGAAAGTGAGTGTGAAGGACAGAGAGCAGATGATAGGAGATGAAATTCTGTAATAGCCATGATGAAAGTTCGACACAGTTTGAGCCAGAGGGGGGAATAATTGGGCACCTCACAATTTGATTACGATTCCGATGCTATGATTCGATTTATACATCTTTCAATTATTATTCATCCATCCATTTTCTACTGCTTTTCCCTCTCGGGGTCACAGGGGGTCGCCACCTCATCGCAGAGCCAACACAAATAGACAGAAAACATTCACACATTGTATATAATTGTTATACTGTATATTGCTAACATATTTTATATTGTTGTTATATATTCTAAATGTATTACATTCAATTATTAATAACAAAGCTCTTCCCTTGGCTACTGACGTATGTGGTATTGCGTCATTTCTGGTTTTTGGATGTTATTGCGTACAGCATAGATATATTTATGGAAGTGAAAAAATAAACGTTCCTATACCTGGCGAACAGGCATCCTTGATTAATTGTTGTGCCTTTTAAAACCACAGATTGTTCAGACACTTTGACCCCAGTCGCCATAAACTTGTGGCTTTATCTCCCTACTCATTCATTTCTATGGCTAAAAGTGGTGCGGCCACACTGTGTGGATATTTTTGTCTTTCCAGACTTATCAATCCACTTACTAATTTCCTCTTCTGAACTGGTTATACTTTCTGCTGTAATGCAGTTCCCATTAGTTAAACGCATTTTTTTCTTTTCTAGTTCCACTACTTCACATTCAAGATAGCTTAGCGCTGCGGCTAGCTTAGCTCGCCTCTCCTCTTCCGTCCTCCGTGTGTTGGCGCTAACCCAGCTAGCAGCTAACGTTAAAAGAATGTTAGCTAAAAGTTCTCCCATGATTAGTTAGGACCAACACTACAACTAAAACCCATCTTTAATCACTGGCTTTTAACCCAGCATGAGACTTTGAACTGTTTTAAACTGTTTTGAACTTTTTAAACTGCTTTTTATCTAACAAATTGCTCTTAAGATAATTTGTATTTGCTTTTTCTATGTGCAAATGTATTTGTGCATATATATATATATATATGTGTGTATGTATGTATATATATATGTACTGTGATGAGGTGGTGACTTGTCCAGGGTGTACCCCCCATTCCGCCCGAATGCAGCTGAGATAGGCTCCAGCACCCCCCGCGACCCCGAAAGTGACAAGCGGTAGAAAATGGATGGATGGATGGATATATACACATGTGTGTGTATTTTACCTCAGTTTTAAATGTTATTTTTTAGTCTGTCCTTTGCCTGTATTTCTTTGTGGTGTACAGCCCTTTGTTCTTCAACTATGGTTGTTTTTAAAGGGCTTTATAAATAAAGTTGGTATGGTATGGTAATGTTTAAAGAACATTAGCACTAATGCTGATTTTTAGAACCGTCTTTATTACTTTATTTGATACACGTAAATATTCGATAATTGGATATTTGTCCTTCGATTCCGAATCGCTAATGTTCTAATCGGAGAATCAATCATTTTTCCCACCCGTAGTTCGAACCTAGCAATGGAATCTGGAGGAGCATTGCGCCGGCAAAAAATTACTTATATTTAGGGAAATATGGGGAACACAGCAGACAGCACAGTGAGGGAGCCGCACCGCTGTCACTCCGGAGGTAAATATCCAACCACATCAAACCAACGTCTCTGCGAACCGAAGTCGCTTTCCAAGGTACCGTATTTTTTGGACTATAAGTCGCAGTTTTTTTCATAGTTTGGCCGGGGGTGCGACTTATACTCAGGAACGACTTATGTGTGAAATTAATAACACATTACCGTAAAATATCAAACAAAATTATTTAGCTCATTCACGTAAGAGACTAAACGTATAAGATTTCATGGGATTTAGTGATTAGGAGTGACAGATTGTTTGGTAAACGTATAGCATGTTCTATATGTTATAGTTATTGAATGACTCTTACCATAATATGTTACGTTAACATACCAGGCACGTTCTCAGTTGGTTATTTATGCGTCATATAACGTACACTTATTCAGCCTGTTGTTCACTATTCTTTATTTATTCTAAATTGCCTTTCAAATGTCTATTCTTGGTGTTGCATTTTATCAAATACATTTCCCCCAAAAATGTGACTTATACTCCAGTGCGACTTATATGTGTTTTTTTCCTTCTTTATTATGCATTTTTGGCCGGTGCGATTTATACTACGAAAAATACGGTAAATGTTGTAGATTATCACTTTATAAACTGTAACTGCTGTACAATAGGTATTTGTAGTAAATGTTATTGGATTGTGAAATATTTATTAATTCCCGTTGGAAAATATAGGCATTAGAAAAAAGATAAGGAAAAATGAGGACAATAAAACAATCAAATACCGGTAGTCATAATAGAATACAATATAAATCAAGTAAAGACACTAATGTATTAGTGAGGCAGCAAGTGGTACTGATAATACAGAATATATTATCTGTGTATAATCTGTAAATATTGTATTGTTTTAATACAAACTAGACTACTCTCGTTGTTTGTACCACTAATGTGTTGTTTTGTTGTGTTGTGCTGTTAAGAGGGGCCAATCACAAATTAAATTGATTTGAATTCATTTCAATGGGTGCCGGCTGCTTTAAAGGGGTCACATTATGATTTTTTTTCTACATTTAAAACACTTCCTTGTGGTCTACATAACATGTAATGGTGGTTCTATGGTAAACATTTTGCATAGATTATGTTTTACAGACCGTCTTCAAGCCGCTTTCTGACCGTCTTTTCAGGATGTGCCGTTTTGTGGCCGGTCTTATTTACATGTGTGAGTCCTGATTAGCTAAACAGATACGGGTGTGAAAACTCAATGCGCCTGGCAACAAGAACATGTGAACAAGGTAGGAAAAGAGCATTAAGAACATTACAGAACACTAAACCAAGGAGAATAATACAACAAAAACAACAAAAATATGATCTTGTGCAACATATCAAAACATTTTAGGGACTTATGCAGATCTCTAGTACACAACAGCAGGCACCAATAGGTAAGAGAAGTTGGTTCTGCATAATAGGGCCCCTATAATATATGAGGTTGCTTGGCAAAAATATGTTACACAAACTTAGTAATTGGGAAAAAGTTTTAACACATGTTATGTTCTGTCCTCCCACTAATGGTAACATAAGCTTGCCAATGGCGCTCTTGTTATATTGTGTATCTGGGAGCAAGTTGCAAACATCACCTTAAATATGGAAAGCTCGCTTGAGCACTAAGCACAGAAGAAAGACTTGTAACAGCTTCATCTCAGGTGTCTGCCCTGAAATTGACTTCAATGTGCAAATTCAGCGATTTTTACTAAAGAGGACGATTGAAATCCAATAAAAAAGATGTGTGATGTAAAACGATTATATCTTTTAATTAGTCACACTTTTGAATCTGGATTAGTTGTGATTAATCGTGAATAATTTCATTATATAATTACAATTAACTTAACAAAAGACCCCTGACATTGTGACACAAATGGAATTATTTTGTTCGATTATTATACATGAAGATTTTTTTTAAGTTCCACTTGAATGTACGCCGATTATTTGCTCAAAACTTGATAACCGTATTTTCAAAAGTCTTGTTGGGTTGTTTTTTAAAGCGAAAATTGCCATCTGTATAACAACCGTATAACAACGCACGCTTTCAGGTGAATGCGCTTTAAATAAATTATGTAGTTAATCTGTCTTATACATGATTATTGCGATAATTTTTGGTGATTATTTGCATGAAAAACTATGTTTATAAGACAACGATTCAATGCAAAAATACAATAATTATTATTTAATCATTATTCTTTTTGTTTCCCCTCACCCACCTCCCCTAACCACAGGGGTGTGAAACTCATTTTTTTTGTGGGCCACATCGCAATTACGGCTACCCTCAACGGGCCACTTCTAACTGGAAAACCATATTCATGCATCACCACGTGATCTTATTAAACAATTGCCCCTTTTTGGGATTATTATCATATTGTATGCAAAAAAAATGATGGACAAACAGATATTAAAGTTCAGCTATTATATAGAATTAATTTCAAATACGGTCTCAATGACAAAAGAACAGCTTGGAATAGCTTTTTGCATCAATTAATATGGCAAAATTCAAACATAATTAGCAAAAATGATGGACAGCTTTATTGACACGAATTTTCAGGTTTTTGTGGGCCACATAAAATCACTTGGTGGGCCATATGAGGCCCCCAGGCCTTGATTTTGAAACCTGTGCTATATGCAGTATATACAAATACACACAATGTGAAAATTATATTAGTAATTACAATGATACAAAATAAAGTGCTTCACATTCAACATTTGACCTTTAAAACAGCCATCTCTTGTAAAAACACTAGCTCTTCAGCTGAAGAGATGGAAGAAACATTCACTGGTAGCCAAAGAGGACATAATATATACCTGTCAATGGGTCTCTCGCCCCAGAGTCAATAATTTCCTACGTGTAGGAGTGCTAAACTCAATGACAGGTCACTGAATCTTATTCAATCAAGCCACAGACCACAAGAACGATCACAACTAAATACAAGTGGCATGGGATTTTTTTTCCTCTTGAAAGGTGGTTATGTACCAGTGCATTCTTGTTTATAATAATAGTATTAGACTTGACTGGCAGGTTCAGGGCGAGAGCTGTCATAAAGGCACTATTGCACACACTTTTGGCCTGATCTACCGTATTTTTCGGACAATAAGCACACTTTTCCTTGCCCTTATGTGGGCTCTGTACCGAGGATGTCGTCGTGGCTTGTGCAGCCCTTTGAGACACTTGTGATTTAGGGCTATATAAATAAAAATTGATTGATTGATTGATTGACTTAAAGGCCTACTGAAATGCGATTTTCTTATTTAAACGGGGATAGCAGGTCCATTCTATGTGTCATACTTGATCACTTTGCGATATTGCCATATTTTTGCTGAAAGGATTTAGTAGAGAACATCGACGATAAAGTTCGCAACTTAAAAAAGCCTTGCCTGTACCGGAAGTAGCAGACGATGCGCGTGACGTCACAGGTTGTGGAGCTCCTCACATCCGCACATTGTTTACAATCATGGCCACTAGCAGCGAGAGCGATTCGGACCGAGAAAGCGACGATTTCCCCATTAATTTGAGCGAGGATGAAAGATTCGTGGATGAGGAAAGTGAGAGTGAAGGATTAGAGCGCAGTGGGAGGGATTCAGATAGGGAAGATGCTGTGAGAGGCGGGTGGGACCTGATATTCAGCTATGAATGACTAAAACAGTAAATAAACACAAGACATATATATACTCTATTAGCCACAACACAACCAGGCTTATATTTAATATGCCACAAATTAAACACCTCCCCCCTTCCGTCCATATAATCCGCCAATGCAACTCAAACACCTGCACAACACACTCAATCCCACAGCCCAAAGTACCGTTCACCTCCCCAAAGTTCATACAGCACATATATTTCCCCAAAGTTACGTACGTGACATGCACATAGCGGCACGCACGTACGGGCAAGCGATCAAATGTTTGAAAGCGTACTCACGGTACCGCCTCTGCGTATCCAACTCAAAGTCCTCCTGGTAAGAGTCTCTGTTTTCCCAGTTCTCCACAGGCCAATGGTAAAGCTTGACTGTCATCTTTCGGGAATGTAAACAATGAAACACCGGCTGTGTTTGTGTTGCTGCATGCCAGCCGCAATACACCGCTTCCCACCTACAGCTTTCTTCTTTGCTGTCTTCATTGTTCATTGAACAAATTGCAAAAGATTCACCAACACAGATGTCCAGAATACTGTGGAATTTTGCCATGAAAACAGACGACTTAATAGCTGGCCACCATGCTGTCCCAAAATGTCCTCTACAATCCGTGACGTCACGCGCAGGCGTCATCATACCGAGACGTTTTCAGCAGGATATTTTGCGCGAAATTTAAAATTGCACTTTAGTAAACTAACCCGGCCGTATTGGCATGTGTTGCAATGTTAAGATTTCATCATTGATATATAAACTATCAGACTGCGTGGTCGGTAGTAGTGGGTTTCAGTAGGTCTTTAATATCCTTTAATTTTCTCCAAAAGCCCGTCCTTGCATGCTACACCGCTACAACAAAGATGACGGGGAGAAGACGCTGCTGAAGGTGAGCCACGTAAATAAGACCGCCCACAAAACGGCGCATCATGAAGAGACGCTCAGAAAGCTACTTGAAAATGGTGTGTAAAACATAATCTATGCAACACTTTCACCCAAGAACCACCATTACATGTTATGTAGACCACAAGGAAGTGTTTTACATTTCGAAAAAAAATCATATGACCCCTTTAATGCGCCTTATAATCCGGTGCGCCTTTTGTATGAAAAAAGATCTCAATAGCCCCACTCATCAGCAGTGCGCCTTTTAATCTGGTGCGCCTTATGGTCCGAAAAACACGGTACAAAGATCCAAATACTGTAAAATTGTGTGTACTATTATGACCGTGTTGCGTGGGATCTACTAAGACTGCAGTGTGCAATTGATAACTAGTACATACCTCCCTATTTAAATGAGATTTTTGTGTGTATTATGCGGCTTTCACTATGGAGACACTCATTTACTGCGCATTGATGTTATTACAATACCGATTTAAATCGTGCTCATGGGCGATGCTGCCACTAACCGCTGGAATATATAATACAATATATATTGCAATAAGTTTTTTTCATATACCATACATTCCATCCATCCATCCATCTTCTTCTGTTTATCCAAGTTTGGGTTGCGGGGGCAGCAGCCTCAGCAGAGAAGCCCAGACTTCTCTCTCCCCAGCCACTTCGTCCAGCTCCTCCCGGGGTATCCAGAGGCGTTCCCAGGCCATCAAGGAGACATCGTCCCCCCAACATGTCCTGGGTCTTCCTCGTGGGCATCTGCCGGTCGGAAGTGCCCTAAACGCCTCCCGAGGGAGGCGTTCGGGGGACATCCTGACCCGAAGCCCGAACCACCTCATCTGGCTTCTCTCTCTGTGGAGGAGCAGTGGCTTTACTTTGAGCTCTTCCCGAATGACAGAGCTTCTCACCCTATCTCTAAGGGAGAGCCCAGCCACCCGGCGGAGGAAACTCATTTCGGCCGCTTGTACCCATGATCTCTTCCTTTTGGTGATAAACCAAAGCTCATGACCATAGGTGTGGATAGGAACGTAGATCGACCGGCTCAACTACTTACAGGGTCTTACTGCAGATGCCATCCCAATCCGCCTGTCGATCTCATTAGCCACTCTTCCCTCACTCATGAGCAAGACTGTATGGTAGTGTATGGTACGGAGACTGCACTTCACCCTTTTCCAGGCAAGAACCATGCACTCGGACTGCTGGCTTCACACTCGGTTGCAAACCGAACCAGCAAGAGCTGAAGATCCTGGCCAGATGAAGCCAGCAGGACCACATCATCTGCAAAAAGCAGATATCTAATCTTGTAGCCACCAATCCTTAGAAATTCTGTCCATAAAAGTTATGAACAGAATCGGTGACAAAGGGCCGCCCTGGCGCAGTCCAACCCTCACTGGAAACGGGTCCGACTCACTGCTGGCAATGCGGACCAAGCTCTGTCACCGACCATACAGGGAACGGACCGCCACCATCAGGCTGTCTGATACCCCATACTCTCTGAACACTCTGGCCAAGACTTCCCGGGGAACTTGGTCAAATGCCTTCTCCAAGTTCACAAAGCACCTGGTTGGGCGAACTTCCAAGCACCCTCGATAATCCTGCCGAGAGTATAGAGCTGGTCCACAGTTCGACGACCAGGACGAAAACCACACTGCTCCTCCTGAGTCTCCAGTACACCTGAATAGACATTAATGGGAAGGCTGAGGAGTGTGATCCCACGATAGGTGGAACACACCCTCCGATTCCCGTTCTTTAAGAGAGGAACCACCACCCCATACCTTTTTATATAAAAATCACGAACATCATTAAAAAAATAAAAAAACTGCCAGCAGACACTAAAACACATCAATTCAATTTGTTTTAATTAACCCCCTTAAGTCACAGAGCAGCTATAAATTATAAAATGACGTTGCTGAATAGACAATATGTTTAATATTTTTATGTTTGACAGTAAATATATGTTGACAAGCATACATAGGAGAGAGATGCAGCCCAATCACCTCCTTTCTCACAGCTATTTTTGCGCAACTGCCAGTTTACTCTTACTTGCTAGACATACTACCATATGTTCTGGAGCATAGGGCGCACCGGATTAAAAGGCGCACTGCCGATTAATGGTGTATTTTTTTCTTTTCTTATATATAAGGCGCACCGGATTGTAGGGTGCATTAAAGGAGTCATATTATTATTATTTTTTGTAAATGTAAAACACTTCCTTGTGGTCTACATAACATGTAATGGTGGTTCTTTGGTCAAAATCTTGCATAGATAATGTTTTACAGACCATCTTCAAGCCGCTTTCTGACAATCGCTTCAGGATGCGCCATTTTGTGGGCGGTCGTATTTACGGGGCTCACCTTCGGCAGCGTCTTCTCCCCGTCATCTTTGTTGTAGCGGTGTAGCGTGCAAGGATGGGAGTGGAAGAAGTGTAAAAAGATGGAGCTAACTGTTTTAAAGGGGAACATTATCACAATTTCAGAAGGGTTAAAACCATTAAAAATCAGTTCCCAGTGGCTTATTTTATTTTTAGAAGTTTTTTTCAAAATTTTACCCATCACGCAATATCCCTAAAAAAAGCTTCAAAGTGCCTGATTTTAACCATTGTTATATACACCCGTCCATTTTCCTGTGACGTCACATAGTGATGCCAACACAAACAAACATGGCGCATAGAACAGCAAGCTATAGCGACATTAGCTCGGATTCAGACTCGGATTTCAGCGGCTTAAGCGATTCAACAGATTACGAATGCATTGAAACGGATGGTTGTAGTGTGGAGGCAGGTAGCGAAAACAAAATTGAAGAAGAAACTGAAGCTATTGAGCCATATCGGTTTGAACCGTATGCAAGCGAAACCGACGAAAACGACACGACAGCCAGCGACACGGGAGAAAGCGAGGACGAATTTGGCGATCGCCTTCTAACCAACAATTGGTATGTGTTTGTTTGGCATTAAAGGAAACTAAAAACTATGAACTAGGTTTACAGCATATGAAATACATTTGGCAACAACATGCACTTTGAGAGTGCAGACAGCCCAATTTTCATCAATTAATATATTCTGTAGACATACCCTCATGTCAGCAGGCCAGGGAAGCTAGGGTCGATATTCTTCTCTTGATCATCTTCAGGACGGTGTGAGCCAAGACATCCAGGGGGTTTAGCTCGCTCGTCTGCGGGAGCAAACTGCCGCCATTGCTTGCCGTGCTACCGAGGTCCTTTGTCCCTGAATTGCTCACACACTCCGGCAGATTCAATGGGGGTCTGGCGGCAGATTTCTTTGACTTTATCGTTGGAAATGCATCTGCTTTGAGTGTCGCAGGATATCCACACATTCTTGCCATCTCTGTCGTAGCATAGCTTTCGTGGGTAAAGTGTGCGGAACAAACGTCCAATTTCTTGCCACTTTCGCATCTTTGGGCCACTGGTGCAACTTGAATCCGTCCCTGTTCGTGTTGTTACACCCTCCGACAACACACCGACGAGGCATGATGTCTCCAAGGTACGGAAAACAGTCGAAAAAACGGAAAATAACAGAGCTGATTTGACTCGGTGTTTGAGAAAATGGCGGATTGCTTCCTGATGCGACGTCACATTGTGACGTCATCGCTCCGAGAGCGAATATTAGAAAGGCGTTTAATTCGCCAAAATTCACCCATTTAGAGTTCGGAAATCGGTTAAAAAAATATATAGTCTTTTTTCTGCAACATCAAGGTATATATTGACGCTTACATAGGTCTGGTGATAATGTTCCCCTTTAAGGTCAGATATTAAACTGCTGAAAAGTAGTTGGATAAATAGGACAGAATTTGAAAAAAACTAAAGCTGATTTGACACATACTGTCAAGACTTGGTCCTGGGTGTTTGCTTTTCCGGGATGCAACGGAAAGTTGGCACGGGCGAGACGGGAACCAAGGTACATGATTTATTTATTAACTATAAATACAAAAAAAGGATCAAACAAAAAGCGCGCACAGTGGCGGAGAATAAACTACGAACAATTAAACAAAAACATTAACTGTGGCTTGAAAAACAAAAAATTACTTGGCATGGAACCGGCATGAAAAAAGAGCAGCAAGGATCATAAGGGTGTGCAGAAGCATATATGGGGTGTGAGGTCGTCAGGCCGAACAACAGAAAATGAATTAACTTAAATACTATGGACATGATTAACGAAAACAGGTGCGTGACTCAAGACGTGAAACAGGTGCGTGACGTGACAGGTGAAAACTAATGGTTGCTATGGTGACCAGACAAGGGAGTGAAAAGACAGAAACTAAACAAAACATGACTTAAAACAAAACATGATAATACAGACATGACACATACTGATAAACATGCAAATACTTTGACACATGTATGTAAATAAAAATAAAGATTTCAAAGTAATTTATATTTTACTTTGACTCTGTTGCTCAATATGCCCTCATTTGAGTTGAGTGTTGCCAACAGAAAGAAGCACATCTGCAGACGTGTGTTGGCTTGCCTATGACTATCTCGTGTGGGAAAAAAACACACCAGTTACATAATTCATCCTTAGAGGTTGATGTAACCATGACTACTGAAGTGTGCGCACCCACTTAAGGTTGTACTTCACCATCATGTATTTTACACTGGGTTGGAGTAACCTTGGTAACCAGACCTTTCAAAGTAGGACACAAGGGTTGTTCTGAAGAAAGATAAGACGTTCAGCGCAGAGAAGAAAGTCGGGGACTTTTGGTCATCCCACTGACTGTCCGCATACCTACGCCTGAACCCTCACTGACCTTTTTAGAGTACCACCGCTTCCCTTTGGGTATGTCTCACTTCACCTTCGTGCTGATTCATATGTGCCCCAAAGCCCGGATACAACCTGTATAGTTCAGATTTTGGTGCAATACTTCATTAAAACTACTTCAATAATGCATATACTCATCGAGGGGGAGGGTGACATTCCTAGAGAACGTGCACGGGCAGAGGGTTTGTAACTTACTACCTTGAATTTTGTCACAGTGACTAGGTCTAATTGGCATTGATTAAGAAAATAGATGGATGACTTTGAATGATGATGTATTTTCCAAAACGGACAATGGATGTTTCTGTGTAAATCTGTGTCTTATACAATGGATCGTTTGTTTGATACATATAAAGATGACATGTGTAATGAGGGCCAGCCAGTGTGCGGCATTAATAGCGCTGGCTTTTGGCCTATAGTGGCTCGCACACTCAACTCTCATGCTGGCAACCAGGGTTGAGTGTGATCTACTAATGCGCATACAATTGATAAGTGGTGCAGACCGCCCTAATTAAATTAGATTTTGAGTGTACCGAATTTTTCGGAGTATAAGTCGCTCCGGAGTATAAGTCGCACCGGCCGGAAATGCATAATAAAGAAGGAAAAAAACATATATAAGTCGCACTGGAGTATAAGTCGCATTTTTGGGGGAAATTTATTTGATAAAACCCAACACCAAGAATAGACATTTGAAAGGCAATTTTAAATAAATAAAGAATAGTGAACAACAGGCTGAATAAGTGTACGTTACATGAGGCATAAATAACCAACTGAGAACGTGCCTGGTATGTTAACATAACATATTATGGTAAGAGTCATTCAAATAACTATAACATATAGAACATGCTATACGTTTACCAAGCAATCTGTCACTCCTAATCGCTAAATCCCATGAAATCTTATACTGTACGTCTAGTCCAGGGGTCGGCAACCCGCGGCTCCGGAGCCGCATGCGGCTCTTTGATCACTCTGATGCGGCTCAGCAGCTTACTTGCTGAACCCCCCCAATTTTCCCGTGAGACTTCCGGATTTCAGTGCCTCTCGCAGAAAACTCCCGGGATTAAAATTCACCGATTTTCACCCTTACAGCTATAATAAGGGCGTGCCATGATGGTACAACATTTGGCGCTCTCTACAATCTGTATTAACAGCGTGCCAGCCCAACGCTTGTTATTCAATATACATCTTCTGCTTGCACACGTACGTGACAGCAAGGCATACTTTATCAACAGCCACACAGGTTACACTGACGGTCACCATATAAAACAACTTTAACACTCTTACTAATAATGCGCCACACTTTGAACCAAAACCAAACAAGAATGACAAACACATTTCGGGAAAACATCTGCACCTTAACACAACATAAACACAACAGAACAAACACCCAGAATCCCATGCAGCCCTGACTCTTCCGGGCTCCATTATACACCCCTGCTACCACCAAACCCCGCCCCCACCCCAACCCTGCTCCCTCACACATCAACCCCCCACTCTGTGCGTCGGTTGAGGTGGGCGGGGTTTGGTAGCGGGGGTGTATAATGTATTCCGGAAGAGTTAGGGCTGCATGGGATTCTGGGTATTTGTCCTGTTGTGTTTATGTTGTGTTACTGTGCAGATGTTCTCCCGAAATGTGTTTGTCATTCTTGTTTGGTGTGGGTTCACAGTGTGGCGCATTATTAGTAAAAGTGTTATAGTTTTTTTTATACCGCCACCGTCAGTGTAACCTGTGTGGTTGTTGACCAAGTATGCCTTGCTGTGACCTACGTGAGCAAGCTAAAACACCATACAATGTGTGGCTGATCAGGCACGCTGGTTATAGTGGGTGCTATATGTTGTACCATCACGGCACGCATGACGCTGACAAGCGCTATTCAATTTAAACCCGCATGCCGCACCAGCTTTCAAATTCCTTTTAATGGTGTGGGCAACATGTCTGAGACCCCTGGTTTATACATAGCACAAAGCAAAAAGAAAACTTTTTATGCAGTGTTATTACATTTAAAATTTCAAAAAATTTTGCGGCTCCCATTGTTTTCTATAATTTGCGAAACTGGTCAAAATGGCTCTTTGACTGGTAAAGGTTGCCGACCCCTGGTCTAGTCTCTTACGTGAATGAGATAAATAATATTATTTGATATTTTCCGGTAATGTGTTAATAATTTCACACATAAGTCGCTCCTGAGTAGTCGCACAAACTATGAAAAAAATTGCGACTTATACCGTATTTTCCGCACTATAAGGCGCACCTAAAAACCACATATTTTCTCAAAAGCTGACAGTGCGCCTTATAATCCGGTGCGCCTTATATATGGATTCATACTAATATTCATTTTCATAAAGTTTAGGTCTCGCAACCACGGTAAACAGCCGCCATCTTTTTTCCCCGTAGAAGAAGAAGAAGCGCTTCTTCTTCTACGGTAAGCAGCTGCCCCCGTAGAAGAAGAAGAAGCGCGCGGTGCATGCTGGGATATGTGACGTTCATTTCCATTTGTGTGCTTATGTAAAGACCCCAAAATGGCTCATATTAAGTGTGTTGTCTGTCTAATTATAAATAATGCAGACGAGGCGTGTTGGCTGAGTTCTCAACGTTTACTCACAGCGTGCTCATAACCACATTCTAACTGCCGGCATACAACAATGCTTCTCAGGGCTACCGCGCATGCTCGTCACTACCGTTGCATGCTGGGTAGTGTAGTTGTTATATTTGCTAGCTCATAACATCACATTAAGAGACACGCTTACGCGCTTAATTCAATACTCGCCGTCATTCCGGGTGGATTGACAAAAGAACTCCAGCCGCTAGATATTGGTGTCAACAGGGCATTTGAAGCTAGACTGCTAACTGCGTGGGAACAGTGGATGACAGAAGGCGAACACACGTGACGTTCACCAAGACAGGGAGACAGCGCCGGATCGTAAATGCCTGGGCTGATGTATCAGTCTCAACTGTGGTCCAAGCTTTCAGGAAGGCAGGAATTGTCACTGAACTGCTAAACATGAGCGATACTGACTCCATTAATGACGACTTCGATGAGACGAGATGGATGCCGTATTCGCTCAACTGTTTAATTCGGACACTGAAGAAGAAGAATTCGAGGGATTCGTGGATGAGGAATAACTTCATAAAGTGCGCTTTACATGTTTATTTTGTGTGTTGTGTTGTGTTGTGTGACATTAACGTTTGAGCAACGTTGAGTTATTGATATATTGTTATTGCTCTGCACTATTTCGAGTGTTACTATATTGTGATTGCGCTAACGTTTGATTTACGTAACACGAGTAAATCAGCTGTTTATTCATTTTGGGAGTGAACAGAGTTGTCAAAATGCTGGTTTGTTATCTATTAATAAAGTTTGACGGACCTATCTGACTGTTTTGTTGACATAGGTGCGCCTTATATATGAACAAAGTTTTGAAATATGCCATTCATTGAAGGTGCGCCTTATAATCCGGTGCGCCTTATAGTGCGGAAAATACGGTAGTCCGAAAAATACGGTACTACACGGCTTTCACCATAGAAACACTCATTTACCGCACATTCAGTTTATCATGCGTGTTGCGCTGTGGAGGTTTTGCTATGTTTTTAACATGCAACAGGCATGCGCCACGTTTTCTGGGCATTTTAGAAGCAGTCCTGCAGTGCATCTACAACGGAACACACTTTTTTTGTGTGCTGAAGGGGCGCTCATGGGAAACGCTGGCACTGACTGCGAGAGTACACTGGAATGAGAACCAAGAAAATGCATATTTATTTACTTTATATTTGCATAACGTTTTTTTCATATGAATGAAAAAACGAACAAAATTAAAAAAACACCAACAGGCACCAAATTAAGTGAATTCGTTTTAATCAGCCTTAGCAACTATAAAATTAGAAAATTATATTGCTGAATAGACAATATGTCTAATATTTTAGTTTTTGAAAGTCCTTATATGTTAACAAGCATACGTAGGACGGAGCTCGCAGCCATTTCTGCACAATTGCCAGTTTGCATGTTCTTTCTCGACATACTAAATATAGACCCAAAACAGCGGCCCCAGTAGCTTATTAGTCTTGATAAATCACACTGTGTGCACAAAATAATTATATTTGCATTTTCTCCTCCCAGTATTGTGACCTTTCTGATGATCAGCATATTTTCTGCATATTCACGAAGACAGACGTGCTAAAAGGATTCAGCCCCTTAATTTGTTTACTTAAGAGACACATTCAAGTTTAGTAGATTAGTTGTGCGTGTGCTATCAAGTTTGCACGTGTTTTAATACACGCAAACCCTTAGTAGATCAGATCCTAGGTCTAAATCAAAAGTATGAATGTGAATGGTTTGTTTGAGGAAAATTACACTGGTGTTCAGGACAAGACTGAGACTTGGTGGTTTCGTATTGCTCTTGAACATCCTAACCAATTTCCTTTCATCTGTATCACTCATCCAAATATCTTGTAATCAAGCACAGTTGTTTGAACTGATAATATGAGAATCTGCAGTTGTTTAGAGAGACATTTTCTTCCATTTTCCTTCTTTGATTTACCTATTCCTTTTATTATGCCTTTGTTCTGAGTATTGGTTGATCCAATGAGTGCTGTCAAACAAATCTTTTATGTTGTCAAAGGGACACTACCATCTGCAGTCTATCATGATCACAGACAAAAAGTGAATACGGCTTGGCCTTGTCAAGTTAAAGACATTCTGGAACTTTCAGCAACACTTAATATATGATTAAGGGGACTGTGTCTACAGAATATATTTGAGCTTGAATGCACTGTATAACTCAGATTTTGTGTAAATTTAAAAAAAAAATACTGAAATACAGTAGTACCTCAACTTCCAAGCACATTGCGTTCCACGACCGAGCTCAAAACACTAGTATCTCAAATCAACCCTGTCCGGGGTTGTATATTGTAGCGTCCCGGAAGAGTTAGTGCTGCAAGGTGAAGTGAAGTGAAGTAAAGTGAATTACATTTATATAGCGCTTTTTCTCAAGTGACTCAAAGCGCTTTACATTGTGAAACCCAATATCTAAGTTACATTTAAACCAGTGTGGGTGGCACTGGGAGCAGGTGGGTAAAGTGTCTTGCCGAAGGACACAACGGCAGTGACTTGGATGGCGGAAACGAGATTTGAACCTGCAACCCTCAAGTTGTTGGCACGGCCGCTCTACCAACCGAGCTATACCGCCCAGGGGTTCTGGGTATTTGTTCTGTTGTGTTTATGTTGTGTTACGGTGCGGATGTTCTCCCGAAATGTGTTGGTCATTCTTGTTTGGTGTGGGTTCACAGTGTGGCGCATATTTGTAACAGTGTTCAAGTTGTTTATACGGCCACCCTCAGTGTGACCTGTATGGCTGATGACCAAGTATGCGTTGCATTCACTTGTCTGTGTGAAAAGTCGTTGATATTATGTGACTGGGCCGGCACGCAAAGGCAGTGCCTTTAAGCTTTATTGGCGCTCTGTATTTCTCCCTACGTCCGTGTACACAGCGGCGTTTTAAAAAGTCATACATTTTACTTTTTGAAACCAATACCGATAATTTTGAAACTGATACCGATAATTTCTGATATTACATTTTAAAGCATTTATCGGCCGATATTATCGGACATCCCTATTATTTACCTTGGGGAGCAGACTAGGTGTCTCCTATTGGCTGCTTTTCAATAGGAACTAAGAAATTATTGTTGCCCACAAACCTATCTGAGTGACGGACCAAAGAGGTAAGAGTTGACAATGAGTGATACCAAAGGTGATACTCGACCATCCAGTTTGTTGAGTCAGGGCTGCACACAAACATGTTTTATGTTATGTTTTTGGGTGCGGCTTCTTGTTATGACGGGGCTGATTCGCCGGGTAGGCTGCTCTATGGTGGGACAAACTTTTAATGGTTTGTTTCTCTGATTTGGTCGTCCGCTTCTTCTCTTTTGCACCAACTTTCTCAGTTTTGCGTGTTGTCTAACTCTAAGTGGCGCTGAATCATGCACATCGACTGTCTAATCAAATTTATGCTTGTATTTTGTGTTAACAAAGCAGGATCAACAACGTGTAACAAAATTAACAATATTAACTCTTTATTGCTCAAAGCACAAAAACACAAAAGCTTTGACGGCGAGCAGCACTTCTGACGTGTTTATATCCACAATTGTCGTACCTTACGCTGGTTGGAGATCACTTTTTCTGATCTTAAACACATTAAATGTGTCCAAATTCTCATAGTCTACCTGGATAGCTTCGGTTTGCTAGATAAACGCTTTGAGGTAGCGTTTTAGCTAATTATCATCCGGCTTGCGACACCTTCAGTTCGAGAATTCTTTCCGCGAAGGGGCCTTTGTTCCGCAGCAAGTCTTTAATTGGAGAAGGCACAACTGGGACACAAGCCGATAAAGGATCACCTCACACTGTTAGTTTCTGCTAATGCTAGCTTTGACGCCATGAAGACACTGCTCATTTACGATGATTTTCCTTTTTTAGTTTTTTATTGTAGCAACATGGTGGTTAACGTTTTGGAGAGCACAAACAAGAATTTGATGTGTGTTTGCATGTTGACATATAAGCTTGATGTAATGTTGTTGTGAGCCATTACATCCTTGTTATGTTGTTTGGTATATATATATATATATATATATATATATATATATATATATATATATATATATATATATATATATATATATATATATATATATATATGTATGTGTGGGAAAAAAAATCACAAGACTATTTCATCTCTACAGGCCTGTTTCATGAGGGGGGGTTCCCTCAATCATCAGGAGATTTTAATGGGAGCATTCACATACCATGGATTATATAGGGCACAGAGTGGGTGGGTACAGGCTGGTGTAGGGGCGTGGTGATTGGCTCATGTGTTACCTAGGAGGTGTTTCCGTCTGTGGCGCCATGCTGTTACAATTTCGCTGCGCTTGTTGAGGGATGACAGGTCTGGACGGTAAATAATAAACAGTTTTTCTTTCAAGCATAGGTTGCATCTTTTATTACCACTATTGTAAGGTGTGCTGGATGCAAGAATTTGCCATGTTATTGAATATTCAACATTATTGTCTTTGAGGTCCCAAATGTGTTTGCTGAGTTCTGTGGTATTCCGCAGGTTTTGGTTCCTGAAAGAAGCCTTGTGAATGTTCCATCTGGTTTTGAACTCTCCCTCAGTTAATCCTACATATGTGTCGGATGTGTTAATGTCCTTGCGTGTTACCTTAGATTGGTAGCCAACTGATGTTTGTAAGTACCCCCCGTTGAGAGGGCAATCAGGTTTCTTTCGACAGTTGCAACCTTTGTTGGTTTTGGAGTCGCTCTGTCCGGGGGCCGACGGCTCATTTGCAATTGTTTTGTTGTGGTTTGAGATGATTTGTCGTATATTGTTCATACAGCTGTAGCTCAATTTAATGTTGTTCTTGTTGAATACTTTTCTTAGGGTGTTGTCTTTGGGAAAGTGTTTTTCAATCAGATTGAGGAATTTGTGTCCAATGTTAGTTGAGACGTTTTTGCTGTATGGGGGGTTGTACCAGATGATGTTGTTTCGTTTTCTGTTCTTTTTCGGTTGGTTTCCTGGCGTGGGTTCATAGGTGAGGGTGAAATTGTATCCGCTTTCATCAAGGGCTTTTTGGTACGGGGGGGTTGCTTGGTCAAATTCAGCTTTGCTAGATGACAGCATCGATAGCCTTTTATTAATTCCGGTAGGTATTCTTTTCGTGGTGGTGGGTGGGTGGTTGCTGTCATGGTGCACGTATTGGAGTGTTGTGTTGGGTTTCGTGAATGGTTGGTAGCTGTTATTTCTCAGGTTGAAAGTGACTTCAAGGAAGTTGACGGTTTGCTTGTTGGCTTCAATCGTGATCCGTAGGCCGTTCTCTTTGAAAATTTGGCATATGCGCTTCTTGGTATTCTCGCTGCTCCTTGGCG